>NW_004797728.1:414225-445074 GCF_000002075.1 Aplysia californica | reverse complement strand
CCCCCCTCCAAGTCTGTGAGCGTTGCAATGGCCACAGCTTGCGGTTTCCAGTTTAAGACATAGCTACGACCCCATGGTGTTGTTTTGATATGCACTTGGTCAAACAGTTTGAAATGGGGGATTGTACTTTACTTTTACCACCTCTTCTTTTTCCTGTGTAGTGCTTGCATGTTTTGTGAATCAAACATCATGTAAAAATAAATTATGTGACGTTTTCGTATTTGATGTGTTCTTCAACGTCTTGGTTCTCGTGTATACAGACTATGGGTGTGGGTGGTTGGTGATTGCTCTGGTGTGGTTGGCGAGTGCTCTGGTGTGGTTTGCTCCTTCTTTCCTATCAAACAACCACCGTCCTTATCTCTCCTCCTTCTATTTTGTGTTTGTTACTCTCTTGTAACGCGGCAGTAACGCCTCTAATCTTTGGCACTCATCTGACCTTATAGTGTTGCGAGTGCTGTAAAACTCTTACTAAAACTAAACTAAAAGACTTTGGGTGGTTGATGGGTGCTCTGGTGTAGTTTGCTCCTTCTTTCCTATCAACCATCTATCGTCCTTCTTTTTTTGCGTTTGTTACTCTCTTGTGACATCTGTAATCTTCTGCACTTTTTGACCTAATTGTGTTTCAAGTGCCATAAAACGCTTACTGTAATGTATGCAGTCTGGCACAGCAGAATCAGCTGAATGCGCAAATCTTTTCATTTTGCACAAATTTAACAATGTACATGTTTTTAATTTTAATACAACGAATATGAACATGTACATATAGGAAAAAATTTAGGACCTAAAAATCTGTTCCCTTTGAGCATGATGCATGATAGACTATGGAAGAGGGGGGGGGGGGGATTGCAGTCTTTGTGAAAGTGAATCCTTTACAATTATTTGTATTATGTTCTGAATGGGGACATTTTCTGACATCAGCCTTTGCTGAGAGGGATACATCCCAGTAGAAAGACCGAGACACTCAAAACAAATTTTCTCATCACTCAGGAATCGAATTCGGGTCTCCTTCGTTCGACTGCGAAGCACCTGACCATTACTCAATAATAAATGCAAGTCTATATAATTATAATTGCAATCTTTTTTCATCTCACCCTTATGACTGTGAGTGCTTCTCGGTTACCGTTAAAATCAGAAGACACAGAAATGTGGTTTCCAAGGAGACTTAAGGGGATCCACTGGTCAGATCAGTAAAAATTTTGAAAAAATATCAGTTTTCGGATTTTGGAGTATCTTAATAGATATCAATATCAAGGATCCATCTTTAGAAGCCTAATTCCTTATCAAACTTATAAATAGCTGGAAAACGCATTTAAGAGAGGCAGCAATGTAGGAAAATCTTCAACAAAAATTATCTCTCTTTGCAGTTTTCTCAGAATTGTTTATCTGACCAGGTTGCAACACTATATTGAGCAGATCTCAGAAAGTTACTGTCAGAATTGTTTCACATTTGCACACAATCTTTTGTACACATTTCTCTATAACTTTACAGGAGCATTTTTGCTGTTTATGGTACACATTTGAGTTTTAGGCCTTTTTTATTTTAAAAAATCTTAAAACATTGGAGACCTGAATGTAGTGCATAACAAGGACTGTAAAGCTCACAAGTTAGTACAGAAAATTAAAATTTGGCTCTGTAAGGTTGTTCTACCTACCAACAGTAATCGCCATGCCAAATATTAGGCTTCTATCTTGATGAGTGTTGATGATTGACAAAATATAAAATTGGTTTTAAAAATGCTGAATCAATCCTTTATTTTTTATGGCTCGAGATTATTATGGCTAAAATCTTGAATTTTTTGCTTGGTAACCTTTTTTTGTACTATGTCACCCCCTTTGATGCAGAAAAGCAAGCATTAGACCAAAAACTACAGCATTTGGGTGTTGACCATAGCTACACCCCCTTAAGAATATTGTGGATGGAACAGAAATTAGACGAGTTAGCATTGAAAGAAGTTTAGAATATGGTTTTATAATGTGAAAATGATTGTGCGAAACCAAAGCAACGGTGTTTTGGGAAAGCGTCTATGTCGATTTCTGAAACGTACTGTCTGTCCATTCTAATAATTCTATTTCAATAACGCATCTTTACGTAGGCAGCACAACAAATTGGAAAACTGCTCTGAACTTTTGTTTGCCATGGAAATAAGGCACGAAATTAAGAAAGGGTCCGGCATATTCTACCGCAGATGTTGTACTGTGTGACACGAGGAAGAGGTTGTGAAACCATTTATTGAAGTCGGGAACACATAACTGGGCCACAGCCAGAAAGAACGCCGGACTGTTCGTAGTGAGAAACACCACAGATCACAGTGACTGTCCTCAACACTTGCTCCTCCTTCGAGTTGAGCTTGGCCTCCGTTTCTGCTGTGTTGGGAGTACACTTGTACTTGAAGTCGTCGTCATAGATCTTCTAAACTTTGATGAGGATCTCAGGGCAAAAGTTAGGACTAAGGGATAGATGATGACCACAATTTTCGAAGCCATACCGAGGAAGATCTGGTTGACCACATCCAGGAACAACAAAGCGGAGGCCGCTCCCGATGCTTTCCACATTACCAACATGGTGGAGTTTGTTTGAGAGTCAAAAGACCAGTGCATGCCTTGCCTGGCGAGTATGTGCGAGTAGCTAAATTTACCGTACGCCCTGATACCCAGGAGGACGAAAAGGCTTCTCTTTGTGTTGAAAACTCCTAAAACGTAATGGCTCGGCGACACAGTACATGTAGCACCTTTAGACGCTGATGAACACTGTAACAACAAGGATAGAAATGTCCATAAACATATGGTCGTAGTAGTAGTGAAAGAAGACAACAGACGGGTCAAGGTCTTTCTCTGACCAGCTCTGTGGGAGCGACTTGAAGACTTGGCCAAATTTTAATGAGACTCCCGAAGTCGACGCCACGATTAAAAGTAGCCTGAAACTGCGAGTGAAAAGAAACAAATATTGACCGAGTCTTTGAGACCTACCTTTGCTAAAACGATTATGTTGAAGAAATTGAATACTATACTATACTGAGTGATAGGGAAATACATATCAGTGTGTTATTTTATTGGAAAACATCAGATCTTCATCAGTAACCAGATCACCAGACTGGCGCTGCTGAAGAATAATGGAGTTTCTGGAATTGTCGGCCCAAATAGCACCTCTAAACCTTTTCAGCTACACTGTGCATGGACGAAACTTGAAAGATGAGGTTGCCTTTTAAGTTCTGAAAGTGTGGCGCTTCTCCTTAGAAGAACCCCCCCCCCCAAAAAAAAAAAAAAACCCCAAAAAAAACCAAAAAACAAAAACAACAACAAACAAACAAAACCCCGCCCTCTCGAAACCCCCCCCCCAAAAAAAAACCAAAACAAAAACAAATAAACAAACAAAAAATACCAATATCTTGATGAGATACCACGAGTCAGTTTTCAATTTCAAAGACGAGTGTTTTAAATGAAAATGTCAGTACTCTGCAGGAAAAAAATCTGTTCAAACTACCGTAGTGCAATTGAAGCGGGGGTTCCCTTTTGCCCAAATTATTTTTAAAATACAAAATAGAAGTAGAACACAACCAGTTGTGGGTGAGAAAGGATTATCAATCAGTTCAATATGACCATCACCACACTATTGATATCTCTTTTTTGTACCGGTAAATCTTTGAATGTGTCACATTTTGTACACATTTAAACAAAGGACATGAGACATTGTAATTATCACAATGATATTTTTAATTTCTTTGTGCATAAATTTACTTCTAGTCTTAATAAAAAGCTTACAATAATTAATTCACATTCTGTTCTGCGGTGATAGCAAATGTGGGTAATTTGGTCAAAGTGTGCTTGAAAAAAAAAAGAAGCAATAATCAATGTTCTGCAATATTATGTTCTGCCATTATGTCAACTCAATCGTTGCCCCATAAAATGCTTTCTCTGCCACGCCCTTCTTTTTCACTCTGAGACAGGTTTTGACTTCCTCGGGTGGCGTCGGTAGCTTAGTGGTCAGGTACGGACCTGTGTAATCGAAAGACAAGGAGAAGGAGGTTCGGGGGCTCGAGCCTCAGCTCGCCCGATGTGTGTCCTTGGGAAAGGCGCTTTTCACGAATTTCCTTACATGTATTAGCTCGGTTCCCTCGGAGATGGACGTTAAACTCAGAAGTCCTGCCTCTCGAATAACCTTAAAGTGTTGATGGGGGCGTTAAACACATAAAAATGGATGTTTGGCGGGTGCTCTGGTGTGGCTTGCTCCTATCAAACATCTATAATCTTATCTCTCATTCTCTTTTGTGTTTGTTCCTCCCTTGTACCACCTCTAATCTTTGGCACTTACATGACTTAATTGTGTTGTAAGTGCCGTAAACTGTACAGTAAAACGTTTACCAAACCAAACAGAACCAGTAATATACCAGTTCACTTCAGGTCTTACTTCTAGTCTTAGCTTCTCTTTTCTGCTCTGGAGTTAACATGTCGGCCTCCGTTGTTGGTATGTCTCTCTTGCTGGTATCCCGGTCCTTTCGAAGATGGACGTTAAATTCGGAGGTCCCGTAGTCCCGTCTTTTAAATAACTCAACAGTGTTGACAGGTGCGTGAAACCTAATCTGTGCCATTTTGACAATTTAAAAAAAATTGGTTGGTATCTGTGTGTCACAAGAAAGGTTTAACCTTCGTTCCTCTGTCCATTCTCAAGTTCCCATCAGAGGAATTCGTACTAGGGGCGTCGGCAATGTAGTGATTGGGCGTTGGGACTCGCTACCGTATGCTTTTGTAGGTTCGTATTCCAACAGGGGGCCCGAGATTTTGTCTTTGGGAAAGGAACGTTACATGCATTTTTCTCACTTACCGATATACCAACAAAGGGATTGGATAACCTGATACCTGGAGGTATCATCTCTGACTCAGAGGTTGACGTGTAATGACTCTCCATCCTTCACGTTCGCGAGCTGCCGTTGCACATTCTGCCATATATTCAAGCCAGTCCATGTTCTTATGTTGTCCATCCATGTTATTCTTTTACTTCCTCTGGCTCTCCTGCCCCACATATTAGTTCCTTCAAGCACCTCTTTCACAATGGTCTTGTGTCGTTTTAAATGGCCATAGCATAGTACATGTATTGTATTTTTCTACATTTTATTTTCTTCAGCAAGATTTGTGTTGTGTGTAAAATCTGACATACCTCATTGTCTGTCTTTTTTGTTTTCCAACTTATTCTGGCCATTATACGGTAGCACTCCACCACATCTCTTTCATTGTCAAAGTCCAGGCCTTTGCGCCTTCTTAAAGACTGCAAAAGATCACCTGAGTTTGTACGTGCTCTAGCGCCTGTAATCCTGTGCTTGTACTGTATGCTTCACGGGAAGCCGAGAATGTTTCCCTGTCGTGCTCTTGGGTCTGACTGGGTATAATAATTATAAAGATAACAATAATAACAATACTATTAATGAATAGTCATCATCGTCATTGCACTATTGTATGCCACGGATTAGCAGTACATGTAGCAGATGGCTGTGCTGCAAAGCTTTGTCTTCGATTGTTTTTACTGTTCAACTGGTCTGCTCGAGTTTCTGGAGCGAGAGAGAGAGAGAGAGAGAGAGAGAGAGAGAGAGAGAGAGAGGGGGGGGAGAAAGGAGAGGAGAGAGAGAGATTAAAAAGAGAGCAGAGAGATAGAAAGAGAGAAAGAAAAGAAAAGAGAGAGAGAAAGAGAGAGAGAAAGAGAAAGAGAGAGAGAGAGAGAGAGAGAGAGAGAGAGAGAGAGAGAGAGAGAGAGAGAGAGAGAGAGTAGGTAGGGGGGGGGGGGCAAAAAGTGAGTGAGAGAGTGAAGGAAAGTGAGAGAGATAGAAAGAGGTATTTAAGGAACGAGAGATAGATAGATAGATAGATAGATAGATATAAAGGTAAAGAGAGAGAGAGGGAGAGAGAGAGAGAGAGAGACAGAGAGAGAGACAGAGAGAGAGAGAGATAGGTGGGAGGGGGGGGGGGAGTGGAAGAAGAAGAAAAAGAAGTGAAAGAAAAAGAATAGGAAGGATAAGAAGATGGAAACGTCATACATGTATCATTGGTGTGGATCAAGCTTCAAATTATCCCGTGGTAGTAAAATAGCAACACAACCCAAGGCTGTTTTTAATTTTAAGTTATGACCCAATATGTAAGTAGATCTACTGGGGAAAGACAGGCACAGCTAGAGTGAAAATCATAGAAGATGCTTGGGGTATCAAATTATGTGAGGCAGCGTGATGGAATCAGGCTCTCGTCAATTTTTGGGCATGTAGAGTTATTGGTATCATCTTAAAGCTTGTTCACTTGTCTTTATTGGGATGAAAAAAATATCCATTCATCTCGAATAAAAGTTGAGATATTTGCGAAAGAAGGAGGTGGGGGTAACCTGTTTTCAGAGGTATACTTAGCGAGAAAATGGCCGCCAAAGATTAGTTATTTCCTTAGTTCCTTAGTCCGTGGTAACTGAACATTTACATTTTTTGTGTCTTTAATCAACGTTTTTAAGAAAAATTCACACAAAAATGAGTTCTTTAATGGGCATGAAAGGTGTTGAGCCAAAAAACAAAAATTCGATAAAAATTCACAAACCTGCGGAAAAATGCAAGTTTCTTCACTTTGACTGTTTTGACGAGAGCGTGATTCCACCACGCTGCCTCACATATGGCGACACATGAAAACCCACATCACTTCTCGATGTTCGTGTTTCCGAGATAATTATAAAACATGAACGATTTATAATTGCTACCTCTGACTTACAAAGTTTTATCTGACATTTTTGGCCGTTTTGAGTACAATGTACTAAGACCATGACATAATAAAACCAAAATGATTTCTATCTGCTCTATCAAAATCGTAAGTTTATGCATTGGGGAACGTTTACAAGATACTGGGTATTCAAAGAATTGTATTCGAAAAAGCTTGGTGTGATGTGAAACTCAAAATCTTTGACGTTAAATTTCTCAAAGCTAGGTACTGAGCAGATAGAGTTTTGTAATTCTAGGGTAACGTTAATTAAGTCAGCTGGGAGTCATCAGGGAGACATTGGAGGTAAACAGGAAAAATAATCAATTTATGCATATTTTGCTTCGTTTCCAATTTAAAAAGTGGACAAAATCAGTGTATGAACATGTTTATTTTACATTTTCTTCATCATACCCTAAAACTAACGAATGGCCGTCTCTTTACAATGCTTACTGCATTCATAGAACGATTTTAGATTGCCAAAGTAAGTAACTTCAATGTATGTAACCACATTGGTTTTTTAATTTTATGTTTTGCATTGTGTACCGTATACTTAGGAATGCTATTTGTGTTAAAAAAAACAACAACAACAGCTTAAAATAGCTATAAAACTATTTGATTGGCAAATAAGTGAGTGGTCTAATTTTGAACGCCATTTTCTCCTTTGTATGTCTTCCCTACCCTAGTTCATCTAAACGATCACAATGTTTGAATCGTTTCAGAATATGTGCATATGATCTTTAGATATGAAAATTTTGAGCCATTTGAAGCTATATTATTTACGCCATATAAATGCTATTTATTATAATTTATTAATAAATAACAAATGCGTCTCGACGCGTTTGAACCAGACACTCGTCATTGTGTGGGGTTTCTGGTATCATCTTAATGTTAGAGCTTGTTTATTTGTCTTGCTTATGAAGAAAAAAGAATACTCAGATATCTTGAACAGAAGTGAGTTCTTATGAATTTTAACTAAGTCTGCAGTCTTGTGATTTTTTTTTTTCAAGTTTGAGGCTTTGAACAGTACAGAAATATCACCAAACCCCCAACCTCAACCCTCCCCTACTTGGACAGATCTGCCCACAGCACATCTTTAAACTTGTTTTATTCATCGTGAGCTTAAATTATGAAGCTACAGCAATGTGACGTCACCACAGATTCATTCAGATGCAGTACGTAAGATGAGTTGTATAGTCAATGTTCTATTTCTAAAACTTATGAAAAGAGCTTTAAAAAATCAATATTGATAATGTTCACATTCGCAGTATCACAAAGAGGTCCTTAATTGTCATTCTTCTTGTCGTGCAACATCAACAACCAGAGAAAAACCGCTGCAAAATGTATCGCCACCTCAGAATTACAAAGTGCTATCTGCTCAGTACCTCGTTTTGAGAAATTTGACATAAAAGATTTTGAGTTTTACACCATGTCAAGCTTTGTCGAATGCAATTCACTGAATATCTTATTCTTAATAACGACTCCGAAGAATCATACGTTTTCGATAGAGCAGATAGAACATTTGGTTTCTGATCTCATGGTCTTTGTAACTCAAAACAGCCCAAATGTCAGCTAGATCATTGTAATTCTGAGGTAACAATGTGTTCAATAATACATGTATGGAATTGGCCAATACGGATGCAGTCTGAACCTTTGTCCATTGTCCTACGGTCTCCCAACGTTTGCAAGGGATGTCGGGAAAAGTGATTACAACAATTATGATCAAATATCAAGATTAATCCATTCTAAAAAGAAATGTATTCACGGTATTTTAATAAAACCTAGTTCAGGCTACAGGTATAACACATAGCAATAACTTTTGCAAAGCTTTGTCGCAGTCCATCCGCAAATAAAGAGAATATTGGTAAGAAAAGTGAATACAAGTGGTAAACTTAGGCACGTATAAATCGACAGAATGTTTACTTTGATACATTTTTAAATCACAGTCAGCAAAATCAACTTTTATTTATCAAAACCGTTCGTTGTCATGTTCACGAAGCTATCCGTCATCTGTACTAAATTCAAAGGAGGAGTACTTGTGAGACAATTTTCAAGAGAATATAGGCCTATTTGTAGGAGCATACTCTTAAACTGAGATATATTTGTCAGTACTTCTACGCCTACTGGTCCCAACACACCCCTTCCCAACTCTTTGTAGAGAATAAACTCATCCCCATTCTTAAACACGAAAATTAAAAAAAAAAATGATTTCAAAACACTGAAGAGGAAATATTCATTTTTTCAAATGAAATGCAACAAAACTAAAAATCTAGCTCAAAAATGATTATTTTTTTTTTTGGGGGGGGGGGGGGGGGGGAGTGGTTCTGAGTGTATCTGCCCTCATAGCTTTATTTGTTAATGTAACTATCCTGCATTTCCTACGGCGTCGAGACATAAATCAAGTTTAGCTGAAAAGACCGGGCACAGTAAGAAATCATTCGACTTCAGGTGGCAGATACCATCAACTCTCTAGACATCTTACCCATGCACCTCTTTGTTTATGTGGAGCATTTCTATTAAGATTTGTCTGAACTTCGAGCTCATTTTGAAGTATATGAAAATATTCACTGTAGAGTTTGCTGCTACTAGCGTAGTAAAAAGACCCCAAGTGAGAACAAACATGTTCGAGTACACACCAACAACACTATATTCTACAGAGGTCATCATTGCAAAATTATTCGCTGCACTGGGTAGAAAACACAAGATGAATATAACTGAGATGAAGAGAATCATTTTTACGACTTTTTGGTCTCTGCTCGAAAAGCTACCCTGCTTAGCGGAACTCGAAGTCGATTGCCGCCATTTCGATTTCCGGAGAATATTAAAAACGAGAATTGTCGTGCAAACGAACACAATGACAAAAGAAAACAATTGAAAAATAGTGTGTATTGAAATAGAAATGCTCTCTATCAAAGCACCATTAGCTACGTAAAATAAACCTATCTTCGTTTCGTTTCTACGAAGAATATACTTTGGTCCAAAACGAACGGAATAATACGCTGGTGCTAAAGAGACAAACGTAATGAAATATATAGCAACTATGACCAACATGGTTCTTCTCTGGGTTAAGATAGTTTTCACTTTCAGGGGCAGAGCGACGCACAGACACCTTTCTAAAGTAACAAAGGCTGTGATCCAGCCAGTAACGCGAGAAAAACAAATGTTAGGCAAGCCAGATGTGAGATAATGGATGTCTAGGTAAACAAACGGCAGATCAGCACTGGCAAATTGTGGGTTGAAGCAGATGCTCGCCCAAAGTTGTGTCACCAGTACTCCTATATCGGAGATGGCCAAGGCAAATAGAGATATGTTCACGGTGTCTTTAAAGCCTTGCTTGTAGAAAACGATAACGTTGATGGAGTTGAAGATGATGCCGAAGAAGGAGATGACTCCAGAAGCAATAACCAGAAAAACGAGAACGAAAATATTGAGGACATCACTGGTCACTAAACCAGTCGTGGCTGTTGCTAGGCTTTTATTCTCTGCAGACATCTCTGACGTCACCAGACGCAAGGTTCACAAATCTTCCTGACCTTCGAAGCCACTGAAGTCTGTGCCTGAGAAACAGAAGGAAAACATAATACACAGGCCTTTGTAAAACCCACTGAATCGTACAGACACACGATTAACTACATGTGCATGTATAAATGAAACAATATGGCTTTCTCTCAACTGAACGGTTACTTTTAATTGTTGGAATCCCGGGGATTAGAATTATCTTTTGCGATCTATCGCGTTTTAAGAACTTGTATCTAAGTGAAACAGACGCAATGTTCACCTTTTCCCAGTCGTTGTGATTTTATGTAACCATTATCTCTGGTTTAAAAACAAATTAAATCGGTCAGTAACAGCCTGTGTCAGTACCAAAATATTAAATTGTTATTATTGTTTTTTCCTTTTGTTTTGGTAGAAGTAAGTATAACGGTTTATCAACCTCGAAAAAACACGATCTCACTCATGGAATTTTTAGAAATGAAAAGGAGTGAAACAAGGAGACCCCATATCGCCCAAACTATTCACAGCAGCAATCCAAGAAATGATCAAAACAAAATCGCTCAGAAAATAAATTTCAATCGATAAAGAATGCCTGAAAGATCCGAAATTCGCCGATGACGTGAAGCTTTTCACTGAAAGTGAACAGCAAATGAAAATTAACATCAATATAATAAATAATAAGAGGAAAAAAACCCACCTCAACAAATACCCCCCCCCCCCAAACCCCCCCCCAAAAAAATAAATAAATAAATAAACCCAACAAGAGCAACAAAACAACAACTTACAAACCAAATGAGTGGCGCACTATGCCAGCGTCAGAATGGTTGCGATTGAAAACAAGAGAATTAACAAAATCACAGAAAGAAATTATGCATATTAGGGCCAAACAATAAATATGGAGGATAGAAAAAAACCTGAAGTGAACATTTGGATACTAGTACTAGCGCCTTGGATTGCTTTATAAGACGCAGGGAAATATTTGCAGAGCAAATTCTTTCAATATCACTAAACGACACGTTTTCAGTTAGTGCCTTGTCCCAGTAATAAGCCAAGTATGTCGAACCTGGCTAAGTTTCAGAAATATAATAAAGAATTTTAGGACTACACAAAGAGCAATGGGAAAAAAAGATACTGGTATAAGAATACAAGATCAAATAAAGCACACACAAATTGAGAAAAAAAATCAGGAAAGTATCCACAATCTCTCTCCCTCTCTCTCTCTCTCTCTCTCTCTCTCTCTCTCTCTCTCTCAACAGCTTTGATGTCCTTTATAAACCTTTCTGTGTGGATTTTACCGAAAAATACCGACCAAAGGGATTTTAACAAATGTAAATCTGTAGTTTCCAAGACCACCCAAGCTTTGGAAGTCACCAAACTTTGACAGCTATTTTGAGGGGCCATTTCCAACAACGAAACTAAGCGCTGGATCTGCCGGATAATGTCAATTAAATTTAGGCCCAAACATCAAAGACAGAGTAAAAACAAAAACAAAAAACAAAAACAAAAAACAAAAACAAAAAACAAAAACAAAAAACACTTCATGAGCTCCCTAGAGGATTGGGAATCCTCTCCAATGAGTCTGATCTAGGTTGAATTCTGCACATAATTGTTCATTTAATTTTAATGACATTGCACGAGTCTTACTCTGCAAGTCTGGGCGCTGTTAGGAAAGAGGGTGGAAGAATATAAAGTAATAGTGAAAGAAATGTATGACGTTTTGGATTTGAGCTCACAAATAATACTTGTTGAAACCTATTTAATTTGCTTTATTCTGTCTATTTATTCTAATTTTGGCTGGGCCCGAGGGGGTGGGGGTGGGTGAGGTGTCTAAAGTATCGAAACACCTTGTAGACTTTGACAAAAAACCAAAAGGACACTGGGTTACACTTTTAAAAAGCTATCGCCAGCATACAATCGTAAGTTTTACACAGTCGAAGCAGCTGTAACGTCCACCTGTCCAACACACTCACCTGACTCTTGTACTTCCCTTCCTTGCGTTTTGTTTCTATATGTGTCACGACGTGGTGGAATCAGGCGCTCGTCAATTTTGGGGTGTATGGAGTTATCGGTATCAACTTAAAGTTAAAGCCTGTCCGTTTGCCTTTCTTTTGATGAAAAAATATCCATTTATCTTGTATATAAGTCAATATATTGGCTATTGAAGGAGGTGTGAGTCACCAAGTTTCAGAGGTTAAATTAGCGAGAAAATGGCCGTCAAAGTTGAGTTATTTCCTTAGCTTAAGAGTCTGTGGAAACTAAAAATTTACTTCTTTTATGCCTTTAATCAACGTATTTCAGTAAATTATAAACAGAAATGTGTTCTTTAATGGGCATGAAAGGTGTTGAGACAAAAAAACACATTAAAAAAAACCCAACAACAACAAAAAAATCCATAAAAGTTCCCAAACCTTCGGAAAATGCCATTTTTTTAAACTTTCGATATTTTGACGAGCACCTGATTTCCCCACGCTGCCTTACATATTATAATGATACTGTTCAAGACGTCCACCTGTCTAAGACAATAACTTTTCTCTTCGACAATTGGGGCGTCCTGGACAGTTTGACTGTTCTTCACACTGTGTTGTTGACACGCTTACAGAGCTTGAGACAGTGTACAAAGCATGCTGAGGAATTCTATTACAAGCTCTTACTTACTCGTGCTTGCTTTATAATAACACTAGCTGGGTACACGTTCGATGAACGTACTTTAAAAAATCGTCGATCATCAAGTCATTGTGAAAACAGTGCGCACGGCTAGTGAACGGAAACCTCACTTTTTTACAATGGCGTTTTAGAAGACGGACATTAAACTACAGTGACTTCAGGCTCCTCAATAAAACTGTGCACCCTTTAAATGATTCTGAACCACCATTAATTTTGTCAAATTCGAAAGTTAAGTGGTTCGGAAGTTTTAGGCGGCCAAAGAGACGGACTTTCACTAATATAATATGTAGAGATTACAGCCTTAAAGCATGATTCTCTCTGTTTTCGGCCGTACACCACGCTGCAGCGAGCCTTGCAGTAAAGCGGGAACAACTGGAACAGCTTTTATGTAAACACTACACGGCAAGGTTATTACGAAAACTAACAAATGTGCTCAGATTCTTCAGGCGAAACATGGACTATTTCTTTGTAACCCACAACAGATCGTTTTACAAACGTATCCCATGCTCCATTCAGTGGCGGTGCGTAGTGAAGGGCTCAGGGGCTTGAGCCCCTACCCCCTCCCCACCCACAACCCCCATCTCTATCCCAAAGTAAATGAAAGTTTCTCCATAATGAAATAAGCAGTTGAAACCGTTATGACCGCACGCAATGAACACAGAGTGATCAACTTGGCAGCTTGCTTGCTTATCCAATCACAGTTGTCACCACTTACAACTATAGTAACCCAGCAGCCAATCAAATGTCTTTAGGGCTCAGCAAAGATGAGCCCTTTTCCCACTGCCTGTCCTTAATGCAACTCTTCTTGTAAAAAGGTAGAAGACTGGGAAAAAATAACACTGTACCGAGGGCTCACGCTCTCCTAGCCCTGACAATGGGGTGAAAGTTTACAACACACTTTCCCCCACTGACACAGATACCTATGCGCTCATTGGTTCTTTGTTGGGTGCGTTCAACTTCCTCGACTACACGGCCTAATCCACCTCATAGAAGTATTATGTTTGAAGTGCAGTGTGTGCATGTTTGTGTTTGTGCCGCTGAGATTTAACAGTTATAAATCAGGTCGAACTACTTGTAAGGCAACTTTTTTATCACACGAAAACTAATTAGAGGAAATTTGGAGGCGAATTGGCTTCGTCCTCAGCATCAACAAGAATTTAACTAAGAACAAAGAGGTGGAAAACAAAGGCAACTCTTCTCATTTGAATGATTCTCAAACTGCCGTGGCTCACCGTGAGTATAGAAAAATCATCACTGTTTAATTCTTATTGCTTGCTATTTGGTGGTAAAGAACTGGAAGCAACCTAAGCCCCACCCAAATTTTGGTCCACCCACCGCCACTGGCTCCATTGCACTATCTAACAATGTTGCGTAGAATTGACAAAGAAGGGGAAAAAGGGTATATAATTTATTTGATGACACTTGGCAGTGATACATCTCAGCATCGAAGATAATAGCATAATTTTCGTTGTGGTTGAGAACAGTGAAAATGATTAAACGGCAACGGTCCCACCGAATATTTTCTCATCTAGGGAAATAAATGCGACCCACAACAATGTTTTCGCAGACAAAGACTGGGCTGCCACGTCGCATCATCTGTATCTTAAGCTCTTCATGTCCAACGTATAGTATAAAGAGATGTATTATTCCATTATGCCTGGATCAATTTGATCTGTCAGTTTTCATAAGACTTTCTGCTCTTCCCCCCCCCCCACCTTCAATGTTACTACCATTAAAAACGTCAAAAATAAAGTGATTTCATGGGTAGAGTTTGTTCAGCATACGTTAAATCAACCCATAGTTAAAAGAAAATATTATATTATATCATATCCGTGATTTTTTTTGGTGAAAACTGAGATATCGGTGGTGGAGGATGTAAACAGTTTGCAACAACCCTGTCAAGGGATATTGACTATCTTAATAAATACATCTATGTATTTAGTTCCAATCGCTTCCATTTTCTTATCATGAAACCGGTGCTCACAAAATTTGAAGTAATCTTTCTTAATTCAATAAAACAAGTCTGTAGATGGAAAGATGAGCCCTCGGGAAAGATAGTTTTTGTCCATTAATTCCGTTTTTGTGTTGTGAAACAGTATCCCGCTGAGCCCGTGTTGGCCCTGACAAGCAGGATCGAAGCAGCCACCAAGACAATCTAAATTCTGTTAATAGATGTGTCAACCACTCATAGCCATTACCCAATATTCTGCGATCAGTCGTCTGTGCTTGTTGTTGACACCTTAGGCCCCACGTACACGAGGTCTCATTGTCGCACGGCTGGCAAGTATATCGAACAAATGAAGCAATTTTTGTTAAATCGTCTGTCTTCACAGCAAAGTGACGACATAATTATTATTATTTAGCCGCAGTGTCACTACATTAAAATTATAGATTTCAAACCATGCTCTATCTGATATTTTAGGCTTTTTAAAGTTACTAACACCATGAGGCCAGAAACTTCGAACATGTTCTGTTTGCTCTATAAAAATTGTAAGATTACTCGGAGTCGTTATCAATATATTCAAATACATGTAATTGCATTAAAAAAAGCTTGACATATCGTGAAACTCAAAATGTTTTACGTCCAATTTGTCAAAGCTTGGTACTGATCAGATACACCACAGGCCGAAGGGTTAGAACACAGATGGCCGCCAGATGGGAAAAGTAAAAAGTATCAAAATATAAAACTATGGAATTCCAGGGCAGCAAGACATTTTCCTCGTGCGCGTTGGGCCGTAGGGCAGAAAATATTCGGAGACGTCTCCGGTGAGCACCCAGAAACTATTCGGAGACGTTCTCCCGCACACAGAAGCACTGCTTTTTTTTTTGGGGGGGGGGGGGGGGTCAAACTGTGTATTGTTTGCGGCAGATCACACTTAAAGCCGCTAAAACTGTCGCAAATCAATTATTTTCAAGAACATTTCAAACCTGTGTTACGGCACAGGCTGAGAGGTCAACACATGAGGGACTTGGTGATTCTCACTGACTTGGACTTGGACAAAGCCTATTGCTTGCTCATGGTTTTCTTTGTGGTGTTGGCTAAACACTTAGCCCCCCCTCCGGCACTCCCCCCATCCCACACAGAGTTTGTGACGTTTGTAATTATTGTAAGTGTTCTACACCCCAATCAACAAAATCTAGCTCACGTGAGCCGTTGTAAATTACAATGGGTTTCTTATTTACGTTACAAAATCCGTTCACATTTAGATACAAATAATGCTACAGTGCACTACAGCTTTGACCTTTGAAAGTGTTGGGCTTAATAAAAATAATACCATGGTGTTTTTGCTGCAGGTGGAAACCCATATCACGCTACCTCAGAATTACGATGTTCAATCTACTCAGTATCTGCTTTTGAGAAATTTGATGTTTCACAACATGTCAAGATTTTTCGAATGCAATTCTTTGAATATCTTGATAACGACTCGTGCCTTGTTAATAGAGCATATAAAACATTTGGTTTCTGACCTCACGGTCTTAATAACTTAAAACAGTCGAAATTGTCAGATAAAACGTTGTAATTCAATGTAATTCTGAGGTTACGAGCAGTCGAGCTGTTAGAAGAAAACTTACAAATATTTAATATTCTAGGTCTAAAATCAATATATTTTCTACCCTGGAAATGTGACACGCGGAGTTGATAATTTTTTTTCCATGCGGCCGGGTTGAACAAGGAATACATACAGTGAAACCTGCTCTAACGACCACCTGCATAAGACAATCACCTGTACAAACAGCCACGTCCCATTTCCTTCTTTAGCATTTTTAAAAAGATTATAATGGCACTCTGTAAGACGGTCACCTGTCTAAGATGGTTATATTTCTCCTCCACAATGGGTGGACGTCTTATACAGTTTTGACTATACTGAGGTGGTCGTCCGTCTACAGTCAAACTACTATAGTCTAGCTATATTATTTGTGGTGCTACATCAGGAACAAAGACATCGTTGGTTGTTTGTGTTTTTTTAAATAAAGTTTGTGAGCTTTCTTAATGTTCATTCTCAAACACAGCTAGCGCCGTCAATTTACAAGGTAACTTCGATTAATAACCACATCTAATCTTAGTTTCTATATCTACAATTTTGGGGCTCTGGAGCAAGTACATACATATAGGCCTACAATTGTTCAGAGTGTGATCTCCGCCAAGGCCGATAACGAGATTGTGACACTTCCTTTTAAGAATTCCTAGAAGAGGCGGTAAAAAAATTAGCTGAAAGATCGTTTGCCCACCTTGCTCCATCAGTTTGGAACTCTCTTCCCTAACCCTTGAGACATACAAAATCTGAGTCTAAACTTAAAATATCTTTAATGACACGTTTAATGACATCATTTTTATATAAGAAGATTCATGTTCGGTACAATGTTATAAAAATGACTAAGTATCCATTTACGTATTTTGCGAATTGCATTGTGTATATTATTTTATTATGTTTGTATGTGCTCATTTCGTAACGGTGTGTAAGCGAGCGCGTGTGATAAGCAAGTAGATGAGTGTGTGTGTGTGTGTGTGTGTATGTGTGTGTGTGTGTGTGTGTGTGTGTGTGTGTGTGTGTGTGTGTGTATGTGTGGGTGGGTGGATGTGCATGCGTATGTGAATATTTTTCGTACATGCCTTTATGAAAAACGCCTAGAGCTGTGTTTACACGGGAGTGGGCGCTATAGAGATTATCTACATTATTATTATTAATAATTTAAAATAACAAGACGGCAACACTTCACGACGTCATATCTTGTGACATTATTTGTTATGTTTGGAAGAACTAATAAAAAAAATAACAATAGTGATGATAATAACAAAAAGAACAATAATAATAACAATAATAATAATAATAATAATAATAATAATATTAATAATATTAATAATAGTATAATAATAATAATGATAATATTAATAATAGTATAATAATAATAATAATAATTATAATAATAATAATAATAATAATAATAATAATAAAGACAACAACAGCAACAACAACAACAACAATAATAATAATAATAATAATAATAATAATAATAATAATAATAATAATAATAATAATAATGATGATGATAATAATAATAATAATGATAATTGTAATTATGATGAAAATAATAATAATAATGATAAAAATAGTGATAATAGATAGCATTGTACAGCTAGGTTTATGCGCTTTACAGTCTATTAATCATTATTATTACCCCAGCAGGCCTGATAGCATTCATAATGAGAATTGCTGCAGGGGAGCCTGCACTGTTCCTGTCGATCTATTCATAGTGTACTATTTTCGAGGCAAAACAGCGAAGAGAAGAACACTGGATTTCATGAATGCAGGTGAGTTTTCTTACGTTGTCAGAAAATCTAAATTTGTTATGTTTGAAAGGAACGTTGTGTCCCAAAGATGTTGTCAACCATTTATTCAAAGGCAAACCATGTGATCATGAATGTCATCTTGCATTCTGGCGGTCTTGTAGGAGTAGTTCTAGCTGCGACCATACGTGCTCGAATTGACTTCAACAGGAGTGGAAATTTGATAATGCAGGTGTTTTTACACCCCATTGACAAGGAATTCTGATGTAAATTTGATGGAGTCCGCCCCTCCCCCCTAAAAACAAGAAAAAAGTAATAAATAATGACAACGGAAGTATCGCCATTGTTATATTTTAAACAATACCTGAGGAAATTTTGTTTGAAAGCACATTCATGCATAATGATTCTAAATTATATTAAACGAACGAGAACTGGCAAAGCTTACAGTATCACGGTCTTTTTTGTGGCACGTGTTGTTGTAAAAGAGGACAGCAACAATAGTGTGTACAGTTAAAATCTGTCAAAACGACGCCATTATGTAAGTCGTTATTGTAATCTTCGAAATAATTATATTCAGACTGGCGTTTAAAAAAATGTTGCTGATATTATACAGAATGCGACCTCAGTCGATGTACTGCCCATACGTTCACTTTAGCCTTTTATAAGCTTAATTGTGCAGCTGTCCAAATTTCTGATTTTAACCTCTTTACTTGCCAAAATTGTATCTCTTTAATTTTTAAATCTCATATCTCCAACATACTCAAAAACCTAAGTCGTCCAGCAAAGACTTTCCATAAAATTGATGGATAGAAAGGTTATAACTGCTGACAAGGATATAGATACTCAACTCCATTAAAAACGCCTCACGTTTAAAATATGCATAACTTTATTCACATCCTGAGCTGGGTAAAAAGTTCACAATGTAAGCCTTTGTAGATCCCCTGGAATAAAAGATGAACATTTTTAGTTGTTTTTGTCATCTGTCATTTAGTGGCAAGCACAAAACATGTAAAATATCAATTTCTTTGCTTCGATGATTATTTTTTGTAATAAATCAACCGGATTTTCTCTAAAGATTGCCACTTAACTGTTAAAAGGAAGAAAACACGTTCAGTTCTGAAACTGGTCTCTTATTATACTCCCAAATGTATGCCCAGGTTGAACACTGAAAAGCGTAACCGCGCTATCGGGATTCTCATCATCGGGTAAGTCAAAAGCGCGTTGTAGTACGCTTTACAGTGTTGTTGATCAAGAGAATATTGGAGAAAGGCCGAATAAACGTTTCCAGACAACAAGAAGTTTCCCCAGTCAGCCAAGAGCGGGGCAACCAATAGTCACAATTGCACAAGGTGGCCATTCCAAAGAATTTGAGTCCCTTTTTTTGGTTTGGGGAAGTTTTTTACCATCTAGCATAAGGTTTTTGTCAGAATGAGCGTAGATGTGTGTTGCTCTTAAGAGTATGTATCTAAATATAACTCCAAAGGTATTATAATTGAATTCCTGCTTGTGGTTGAATGATGCATCTGCTGTGAATGTACATTTTGTCAGCTTTGCTTCTATTTTCATATTGGATTTTAATGAGAGTAATGTATAATTTAATTTTTTTAAAATGTATACCATATGTGTTTTTACGGTCTTGTACAGCCAAGAAAATTTCCCTTTCGGATAATAAAGAATGATCTTATCTTATCTCGTATCTTATCTTTAAGCTTAGAAAACAGACTCTCGGCATTTGCCTTTTTGAGAACTTCGGCGCCTCGTATTCCTGTCCCCGTGCTTTTGTGCACCCCGCATAATTTAGTCAAATTTGATACTTTTTTGGGGCAGAATTTCGGTTTATTTTCCTTTATCATTCTTTGTTAGAATTAACAGAATCGCATAATTTCACTTTTTGGAGCTCAGTTTGCTTAATTTCAGAATTTTTCTTGCATAAAACGACGGGGACGGATATTCTATCCTACCATTTGGTGCCAAAAATTCTCTTGAGGCATTACATATGGTAATGATTAAGCTTCTTGGTACGGCTTTTAGTTCACTGTCCAGATTTCGGCACCATACAACAAGGTTGAGAGGACCACAGCATTGTAGACTGAACTTTGTCTCTGTGCGAATACCACAGCATTACCAAACCCTTGCCCCGAGTCTTCCAAGGGATGCACTAGATTTACTGCTATGGAAAGTTATTTCTGCACCAATGCTGGCATTTGAAGATATTGTACAGTGCTGTTTTATGTATTTTGATTTTAGAAGGGAGAGTTTGTGTATCATCAGGAACAGGCAGGATTATTAGAGACAGACTGGAAGAGAACTTCTGTCTTTGTTGATCTTATTGTAAGTCCAACGTTCTCACATGCATTTTAAAAATGAGTTCGATCCCCGAGTTACGTCGCACGGATTACACGACTAAGCATGTCATCTTGAAGTATGCAAACACCTATTTTTTGAAGGATGAAATATACTTTATTTATTAAAATAAAAGTACTTTTACGACCCCATAGACACAATTTTGATAATTTAAGAGACGGGCTTCCTACCCTGCCTGAGAAAGATATAGGATCTCAACAGAAAGACTGAGGCACACAATTGCAAATTTTTAAATTCTCCCCACTCTGGAATAGATCACCAGCCTGTGACAGCTAAGCGCCTCATCGCTACGCAATAGACGCCGGTGAAAGGGCTTATAAGCTTTCATCGTAGAGTAGGCTACACTCGGGTTTAATACACCTTTCAACATTGAAAGCGTAACTGAGAGGCAGCACCTCTGAATTTCAACTCTGTCTCCCTAAGCCCTTTAAAGATGTGTTGCGGGGGGAGGGGGGGGGGGGGTTGAAACTTGCCATAACAATAAATCAAGAGGATTCCACTGGGGGATTTGAACATGTACCATCTGCACCGTAATTGAACATTAAACGAACTAAGTTATCGGTAAGCAGCTTAAAGCTTCAGCAACACCCCCCTTCCCCCAACCAAACAACAAACGACACCCCCTCCAAAAAACACACAAAAAAACCCAACAAAAAACAAAAAAAACAAACAAAACAAAAACAAAACACAAACCAACCAACAAAAAAGCAACAAGAAGCAAAACAGATACATGTACCTGATCTGAGGCCATGATAATGAGAGAACTGAACTAAAATAACAAACGAAAATTGATTTTTCTGCTGCACTTTTCCAGTCTCGGAATCAGTGCTCTGAGTGCATACTACTTTGAGCACTCTAATTTTTTTTTCTAATAAAAAAAACCTTTTGACTCTTTTAACTAAACCTCTTCCGAATCTTCTATAGACATCCATCCTTGTTTCTTGCTATTCAGACAAAATGCGATGAGAGGTCATGTATCGATGGCAGTGGTGTGATGGGTAGGCTCTTCGTTGTTGCAAGCAAAGGGAGTGAGTTCAATTCTCGAGTTGAAAAGTTTATTTTGGTGAAGAAACCTATCTTCCTGCTTGGGTTTTGTATCGCATTGAAGCTCTGACATTTTGCTATAAAATTACAAAGTTCTATCTCCTGAGTACCTACTTTTGAGAAATTTGACGTGAAACATTAATTTGAGTTTCACAACGTGTCAAGATTTTTCGAATGCAATTCTTTGAATAACTTGATAACGGCCCCGAACAATCTTACGATTTTGGTAGAGCAGATGGAGCATTTGGTTTTATACCTCATAGTCTTAGTAACTCAAAGTGGCAACAAATGTCAGATAGAACTTTGTAATAATAAGGTAGTGATATGCATATGGCGATATACACATTATATAAAGGCATACACAATGCAATGGTCGGGCTTTTCGCCGTAGCAAGCAGGAGGAGTACGGTTCCAAAAAGGGGAATCTTTTTTAAAGATGTATCGAGTGTCTATATATTGTGTGTGCTGTGATGCCATATCCCTCTCAAACAGGCGCGGTTCGTCCATTGAGCACGGTTGTGCAGTGCCGCCCAAAATTTTAATGTTCTATTACGTAAAACACCTACAATAACAAAATAAAAGACGCCAGAAACAAACACTAGCCAAATAATATATCAAAATACGTTTCTCACTGGCGCCGTAACTATCATTTCTGTGTCTATAGCGCCGTAAAACATCTACTATGCCATGCCAAAGTTCATGCGTTGTATCTATGCATAGCAGGATATTCAACAGTGGAAACCTGACCTGTAAATCGCTCTTTGGGATAACCCAAGCGATGACGACACTTGTAGCGAGTTTGGCGGTACATTAATATTAATAAGACGGCACATCTCAAATGTGCTCCTGCCGAATAGTGCCGAAACATAGCCCACAGTAGGCAATCTAAAAATAAACGCGATAGACTGTGCACTATTCTATGCCAAAATTATGTGAACCCCGGAGCAACCCAGCGGAGTGCTCAAATGATTTGTGATTGGTTCATTGTCTTGCCGCTATTTTAAGTGACTCTGTGACCGTGAACCTGAGGGAGGTGAACGTGATACACTTAAGTCATCGTCCTATGAGTTGTGCTTTTGAACGGTTTTGTAGTGGAGTGGTAAAAAGTATTACTTGAGTGTTCAGTTCTAAAGCAGGATGAATGAAATTGACGTTTAGCTAACAGATTTAGTTCTTGAAGTCAAAGCCACAAGTAAAAAGAATGAAAATAGAATCACAAGGTTCTCCCTCACCAAACCAAAGATCCGAAAATTATACACCATCTCATTTACTATGCCCTTGACTATCTTCAACCTAAGATAGCTTAATTGTGCACGCCCACTTTTTAGACCCACGAGCCGCCCCTGCTCTCAAACTGGGACGTCTCTGAGAAGGAAAGTCAAAACAGAACTTTTTCAAATCATAAAAATGTTACAGAGTCTGTGGAGGATAAATCAGTCACAATTAGAGAACGTTACGAATTGAAAGTAATTGAAGGCCTTGTTTTCAATTTAAACTACAGATAAAACAGACTTAGTTGAAAATTTATGACGAGACAGTATGATTGCTTGTTCCGAACTGTCAACAAATCATTACATAGATCGTTGCATTGAAATGTGTACCCGGACAAGATCTTAAAATTCGTTCTTTTGCTCAAATATTATATTCAAACTGAAAAATGATTATGATAATATTCAACACTCAATAGAAATGACAAATATCTAACATAATATATATTAAAAAACGGAACTCTTGCTCGCTACACGCATCATGCGAACTTTTATATTATGTCGTATGCTTTTACATTTTTGCTCATCAATAAGTAAAGGGTATCTAAAAAAAAAAGGCCCATTTAATGGGTAATAACTCCAGTCATCTCTACATAAATTTAATAAAAAATTCGAACAAATACAATTCCATCATGAGGACGTATAGTTTGTAAATATGAAGAAAATAAATCAGCGTGTTCAAGAAATATAGAGTTTTAAACATTTCAACCAAAATTGGGTAAAACGCAACGTCTTACGTCATATAAGCGTTCAGCTACAGCAGCGAGACCAGCCCGTTCTGGTTTCCGAACAAGGACGGTAAAACCATAACAGTCATCTCAGATAGATATCTATATGTGCCGAGAAAGCTTTGTAGAATTTTGGGGAGAATGTGTTATGCGGGAGAGGCCTGGTCCCAGCGGGATGAGGCACCAACCCACACATCAAGAGCGGCCTTGATAACAAGGTTTGCAAGAAGGGTTTGGGGAACACCTTGTAAGCCGAACATTTACGAATGAATGGTTACCGCATTCCCCCAACTTGAGCCTCTTCATTTATTACCTTTGGGGTTATTGACAACCAGCGTGTAGGGAA
The DNA here is from genome assembly GCF_000002075.1 of Aplysia californica. Taxonomy (NCBI): domain Eukaryota; kingdom Metazoa; phylum Mollusca; class Gastropoda; order Aplysiida; family Aplysiidae; genus Aplysia; species Aplysia californica. The sequence continues at coordinate 421,164 of NW_004797728.1, read as the reverse complement.
ACAACCCACAAACAATCGACCAGTCGAAACTCACTGTTAAAAAGGACGTCCAAAGAGTAGACCCAGAGACATGCTACAGGGCTATATAAAATACCTAGTGGCGTATTGGAGCTTGTATAGAAAGAGATTGTCTATACCTAGAGATTGAAATAGCGGACACTTTTCTCGAGTTAATTTTTTTTTTTAGCAATATCGATTTTGTATTAATTTGTTCTTCGTTGCTCAAAAAGTAACTTTACGAAATAGAACAACATCGTTGGTTTCTAAGAAGTTGCAAAGTTTTGAGTTTCGGTCAATTTTGATTGAAATTTCTAATAGTTGGTATTTTTCGAGCAAATTGACTTTTTTTTCATATTGAAAAATGAAACGTCCCCATGGCTGAACGTTTATTTCCGCCAAGTTTGATTATAATTGGCTCCTAGATAACAGAGTTCTTACTGTGTAAGTGGGTCCTCTTTTTTAGACACCCACTACAATCCAACTTGGTAAGAGAGATGTGTACCGTGTGCGTAGTTTTAAGATAAAAGTTTGAAAGCTTCTTAAGATAAGACAACAAATAATTGCAAGATCGCTGTGTAGAGCCGACTTGACTAAGACAATAAACAGCAATACAGTAAACGATAATCATTAAGCAAACAAATCTAGGGCGTTTCTTGAAGAAAAAACAAAAATCAACTGCACGCTGCGATGAGTACTAGCCACGATGGCATCGAAACAGTTGATAAAACTGCTGTCTGAACTTTTTGTTTGCGAGCACATAGGCCAGGAAATTAAGAAAGGGTCCCGAGTATTCTACAGCACTTTTAGTGGTATGCGAAGCAACGTATATGTTGTGGAATCGTTTGTAAAGATCGAACTCTGGTTCACACAGACGTGCAACAGCGAGGAAAACGGCAGTTGTGTTCGTGATGACAAAGACGAGGGATATCACTGTCACTGTTTTAACCACTTGCTCTTCCTTCGAGGGCTGTTTGGTTCCCGTCTCTGCGCTACTTTGCATCATAGAATTTCTGAACTTTGATGTAGACCTCAGGGCAACAGTTAGGACAACGAGACAGATGATGACCACTGCTTCTGAGGCTATACCGAGGAAAGTTTGATTGACCACGTCCATAAAGGACAAAGCAGAGGCCGTTCCTGGGGCTTTCCAGATGACTAACGTGGTGGAGTTTGTCCGTGAGTCAAAATACCAGTGCATTCCTTGTTTGACGAGAACAGGCAAATAGCTAAGTATACCGTATGCCCAGATAGCAACGAGGATGAAAATGCTTCTCTTTGTGGTGAAAACAGTTTTGAAACGCAGGGGCAAAGCGACACAGCAGCACCTTTGAACGCTGATGAACGTTGTGGTTAGGATAGAAATATCCAGAAACATTTGGGCGTAATAAACGAAGAGCATTGTAAGATCAAAGGGGTTTACTGACCAGCCTCTTAAGACTGAACCAAAGATGTATACAATGGACGCACCCGAAGACGCCGCCACAACCAACAAGTAATCTGACACTGCCAGTAAAAAGAAGCAAACGTTTACAGAATCTTGAAGTCCTATCTTGGCCAGAACGATTAAGTTGAAAGAGTTGAACACAATACTCAGTGACAACGTAGCGAACATTAATACTGTGTTTATTTTAGTGGAGAGTATGAAATCGTCGGAAGTTAACAGCCCAGCTGACATTGTGTTCTGAAAGAGGCTTTGAGTTATCAAAAAGAGTACTTGTGTAAAGCTTGCAGGTTGGTTCTTGTATAGGAAGGATTTTTCCCAAACACTCGAGATTGCAATTCTGTTTATTTCTTGCTAAAAACTCGAGTACTTTGACGAAAACATTAGGGACTTAACAAGTACGATTTGCAACTGGCAGACTGTCATAGACTGAACTTGTCTTGAAATGTATCTGACTACAGACGTCAAAATGTTCTTTGGAAAGTACAATCGAAGCACGTATTTACTAGAGAGCCAAGCATGTTTGAAGGACAGCCTCACCCTTGATGGTTCTGTTTACTCAATCATCTCAACAACTTTTAATGTTGCATGGCACACATGATTAAACTAATGATAAAACGACCCCCCCCCCCCCCAAGCAATTAAGGAAATAATTCTTGCGAAGTTTTCAAATGTACTGAGTAATTGCTTCTTTCTGATAATTTGTAAATACGATGGCGCTTTCTTTGGTTACTCACACCCTACTAAATTGACAGTATCATAGTATATTTAAACAATAATTAGCTGTCACTCGGAGATGATTAATCAATGAACCACAGAGACTCGCTACCTAAGTAGTGTTGGTTGTATCGGATTTCAAACGTGAGAAACGTACGAAGAAAGATCATATTAGAAAAAAGCAACACATTTCTGTTTGAGCGGTTTATTTGGTTTTTAGCTTTTTGTTTTGTTTAGTTTAGTTTAATTTAGATTGTGTGTGTGTTTGTTTTTGTCCTTCCTACATACAAGCGAGCAGGAATTGAAGAATATAACGATTTGTATGAGATTATTAAGTTGCTGGGCATAATAGCAACTAAAAGTAATATGGAGATTATAAAGGGCTAGCGTGTAGGAATGTAAACAATTGTGTCAACGATGAAAGTAGCAAACTGTTTCAGTCCTGAAACACTACTTAAGCTGACATCCCACATGCCCGAAAAACCGACACGAACTTCGGGTGCGAATTTCGCCTTTGAACTATTTTTTTTCGCACCTCGTTCTTCTGTACACATTTGCGTGCCTTGAAACAGGAGAAAGCGCAATTCCAGAATTTATCATACGCTTAGGGCATTCCCATTCTGTATTTGTCAGTTTTTTATTTTGAAAAGAGGTGAACAAATTAAATGATCCAACAGTTCAAAAGCACTGATTTATATCGTGCATAAGGTGCATTTACACATTGTCTGTGTAATTCAAAGCAAATTTTTATTGTAGGATGCATTGATGTTACCGTATATTATTGTCATGAGAAAGCACTACCCACACTTTGCCTACATACAACTTCCGTTTCATGATTTAATTCGGCCCCGTATGCACCAAGAGTATGGGAAGTCACATAAGTCAGAACTTTTCAGTTTTACTGCAGTTCTTACACTTTAGTAAAATTTATCGTTGTACAATGGGTGAGACAGAATTTTTGCAACTCAGTATACATCAACAGATCAAATACGTTACCTACAAGTGCGATTTGGTTGCTTTCAAGGCCAGCAGAGGCTTCCTGATAAAACAGGCCAACCCACAAAATCGAGGGTTGGTTGGTTTTATCTAGAAAAAATTGAGCGACATAACCGACCAACCCACGTAGTTTAATTAAAAATGATTTTTTTTAAAAATGAAAAAAAAGGTGTACAGTTTTTAGGTAAAGTGTTTTTATTCGTATTCAAAGCATTGCTTTATTGTTAGAGACCGTTGTTTTTGAGAAAACAAAACAAACAACAGCAGTTAATTTCTTCTCTAGTAAAATGTACTCCGCTGGGGTTAGTCGGTTTTATCATAAGGCCGACGATTTCCATTTTGCTTTCCCCGAGCTTCCAATTTCCTTCTGCTATCCCAGAGCTATCATTTTCATTCTGCTTTTGGGGGGCTCTCGTGGCCTAGAGGTTAAGGTGTTCGCCTCTCATTCAAAGGTCCCGGATTTGAATCCGGATAGCAACGGAAAAAAATTGCTTTCCCCGAGCTCTCATTTCCATTTTGCTTTCCCTAGCTGTCATTTCTCTTTTGCTTTCACCGATCTAGCATTTAAAATCTGCTTTCCTCAAGTTGTCAGTACCATTTTGCATCCCGTAACGGAAATGATAGCTTGGGGAAAACAGAATGATTATGGTAGCTCTCTCTCTCTCTCTCTCTCTCTCTCTCTCTCTCTCTCTCTCTCTCTCTCTCTCTCTCTCTCTCTCTCTCTCTCTCTCTCTCTCTAGATACTACTACTGTCGAATCAATATTGATCACAAATATCATTTCGTTTACATCTTGTAACAAACGTCTGACGGCTTGAAAAGACATTCTCTTTACAGATATAATCTAATAAATTGAACATGCAATGGTGGCACAAGATGATAAGTAAAATCAGGCTACTTAGCATTTGTTACTGATCACTTAAGGTTACACATTATTTCATATTGTCAACTTGCAGTAATTAGTTATACTTTGGTTTTACCTAGATTATTTTCAAATAGTCATTCTTTCTTTTTTCTTTTTTATATTTTTGTAAGTCTTACACAAAATCCTTTAAGTTTCAACCGAAGCTTTGTTTTGATTTGATTAATTTAATACAACATTTTGTATTTCTCCGAGCTATATTATAAAATAGAAGGTTTTATTTTCTTTGCCTCCTTTACTAAAACACTTACGTCGGTTTTACCGAAACACTTTTTCGAGGCTAGTTCTTAAAAGCAGACTACCTTAATTTATAGAAAGACTGCTTTACCTTCTAAATGAACTGTGATTTGTCTTGTAAGTCGTTAGACATTTTTTTGTGAGAGCCGATAAGGTGTTATGGATAACAATTTCAATTTTCTTTGTGTGGTAAAAGAGCATCCAACCCAACACGGAGTCGGCCCTGACAGGCAGGATCGAGGCAGCACCCCCTCCCCACCCCACGCCCTGCCCCCCTGCTGAACATGTAAATTCTGTTGATATGTGTGTCAATCACTCACGGTCATTATATCTATTCTGGGATCAACTATCTGTGCTAATTGTAAGCCCCGTGTACACTCGGAAGTTTCCACTACCTGAATATGTAAAGGAAGCGATTTTCGTCCGTTTGTTTCTCTTCATCGCCAAATGACGTCATACTTCACTACCGTGAATGCTTACTTACTACTATTTACTGCAGCTACAAATGATCTTCAGTTATGTCTGTTTCGGGTCATCTTGGTCAACGTCCCCCCCCCCCACGAATGGTTCCAGGACTTCATTTCAGACTCTACTGTGCGTCTCCAGGTCACTTTGGGTCTGCCCCTCTTGCGATGTCCTTCGGGTGTCCAGTGGAGGGCAGTCTTTACAAAAGAGTCTGGTTCTCTTCTTAGAACATGCCCAATTCATCTCCATAGATGCAGCAGAAATATTCCGCGCCAACCGGATGCATTTCATTAAGTGGGCATAAGCCATGTTTTCCATTTCAATAATAAAATACATACAAACAAACGAATAAACAAACCAAACACACACACACACACACACACACACACACACACACACACACACACACACACACACACACACACACACACACACACACACACACACACACACACAATTAACAAACATGTTGACTGTATCATCTTTGTCGTCTTATTCGCTTTAATTGCCTTGTATCCAGTGCACAGATGTGAGATTTGTTTCATTTTCAGGTTTGGTATTATCTGAATTCTTTGCCACATCGACAAACCGAAGGGCTAGAACCTAAATGGCCGCTGGATCGGAAAAGTAAAGTAAAAGTAAAGTAAAGTATTTTCTGCCTGTCAGAGCCAACACAGACAGAGAGGAATTATACTGCATACCAGCAAAAATACCGAGAGCTCGAGGGTAAAAACTTACCCACTTGGGAATTAAACAATGGTCTTTAGCGTGCGACAGCAAAGCGCTTAACCGCTTCACCACAAACGTCGGTAAGGCCTTGACCTTGACCATGAATGATTTATTTATAGAGGCACCAGCCATCCATGTCCAGGTGCTGTTTTAGCCTCTTTTTCCTGTCAGCGGATTAATATTCTTTTTTTTTTTCTTCCAAATTTATTGATTTCGCTTCCATGTGCCCCGTATCCATGGTTGTTAGCCTGGAAACCGCCTATAATTCAATTCACTGTAATTGCCTTCCCCCTACCTTTTCTCCTCTTGATGTTACCGTCCATTTTTATGAATAACACAATTAATGAAAGTAGTATTAATGAAAATCAAGTTAAAAAGTTTTTAAAAACAATATTTTTTTTAAATGAAAAAAATTCATCAATTACAAAACAGCCATAACAACAATATCAAGTGCAATAATACAAACAATAGAATTTATTTTAGTAAAATGATTAAATAATATTGAAATAATAAATGCAGTTAATATTGTTATAAGTCAAAATGTCTAATAGGATACTACTTGGAATCCGTTGATTGTATGGGATCAGATATGTTGTATGAATACGTTGAATTAGATCATTCAACCCATGCAATTTGAAGTTATATCTTCATATCACCAACCTTTTTTTCCAAGTAGAAAGCAGATGTCTATTCTCATTTTGTGTTTGATCATTCTATTGAGTTACATCTATAAAACCAATGACCTCGTGGAAAATGATGCATAAACTAAATTATTGGATTTTTGTCTTTTTGTCTTTTTGTAGACGGTCACAACCCATTTACGACACCCTCTTGTGTAAGGAGTGGAAAGAAAGTTGTAGAGACCCATGTTTTAAATCACTTTCAACTTGCAAAGTGGCTTGTTTTTTTGGTTTGTTTTTAAAAAATTTTTTTACATCATTTCCTTCAGGTAATAAACTCTAGTGTGTGCACCAACAGGCAGATATGTTTACAGACACAGACCATATGTTTCGCGACGCAGTGGAATCGGCCACTCGTCAATTTTTAGGCATATGGGGCCATTAGTACCATATTAAAGCTTGTTTAAACTTGGGCGAAAAAATACCCATTTATCTTGAATAGACGTCAGGACTATAGCGATTGAGGGAGGTGGGGGTCGCCTGGTGTCAGGGGTAAAATTAGCGAGAAAATAGCCACCGAAGTTTAGTGACTTCCAAAGCTTGAGTGTTCTTTGAAATTGTGAATTTATATTTTTGTGCGCTTTAGATCAAAGTTTTCCAGTATCACCTACACATAAATGTGTTCTTAATTGGGCTTTGAAGATGTTGAGCTAAAAAAATTGGGACGAGGTATACGACTGATCGACGGAAGAAATGGTACGTTTTGCAATGTGGACCCATGAACAAATTGTGCATTTATATTTGGCGCAGTCT
>NW_004797728.1:407269-414125 GCF_000002075.1 Aplysia californica | reverse complement strand
ACACACACGCAAACAGACACACAAATACACACAACACACACACTCTCTCACACACACACACACTCACTCACACACACACACTCACACACACACACATACACACACACACACACAGATTCCCTGTGTTTGTCGCTCTTTCTTTCTCTGTCTGTCTGTCTTTCTCTCCGCCTACCTCTCTTTTTCACTCTTCCTGTCTCTTTTACTCTTCCTTCATTCACTGTCTCGCCCCCCTCCCCTCCCCCGATGAGAAACACAAGCAAATATTAGTTCTGATTTGTGGGCCAGCCTGGGTGAAAAATACCTGGGCCAGTCTGAAGACCCAGCCCGCCCTTTATAAATGTTTCAGGTTTCATAACTAAGTAAATCTATCTCTCACAACCTCTTTCCTCGGTTATTTCCCTTCATTTTCAATCCTGACTTCAGGCGCCAGAACAACAGATCATTACGATTATTTCTACAACACCATACATATCACCTCACAAATGAAACGTGTAACGACTTATGAGACAAATCACAGTTCGCTTTGAAGGTAGAGCACTAAGTCACCAGAAATAGGCTTGAAAAAATAACCGGTTTGTCAAAACCGGAATACGTGGTTGGCTGCGCCGGGGAACATCAACTGCTAATGTAATTTTAATTGGGAACAACGACCGGTGAACAGCTACTAGTATTTTACAAGGCCTATATTTCTTTGTTAGGCCTATAGTTTATCTAGGTGTAAGTCCTTCAGTATTGAATACAGATAGACTTGAAATGCCACATCTCATCTCTTTCTTTAAAGAAAGACGACTTGCTTGGACACAAGATCGGCTTTAAAAATGAAATTTATTGTGCACTCATTTTGTTGATATGAGATTCTATTATTTTTAGATTACAAAGTCTTTGGTTGTATCTTGATAAACCTGTTTGCAAAATGATACGAGTTTTTCGTACCCCCTCTCTTAATAATTTGTTACTGTAGTCTCTGAACTAAATCGTCAGACATTTGTGGGATCTCTTGGGCTCCACATTTCAATAAAGAAAATTAACAGTATCTTTCGACCAACTCGCCATACTGTATACTGAACAGTGGCTGTGCAGTGTGTAGGCCTAGTAGATGTGACGTTAGATGCCCAACGCAGTTGGTGACTTTGATACATGACTTCAAATTCAAAACTGACAATTTAAAGACAAAGTTTGCATAAGCTTACATATGGTATCAGATCCGGTTCCTCGCAAAGCCACTTTGCTTCTTTGGATTTGCTGATTCAAATATCTTTTTAAAATCAGTTTTTAGCTGCGATAATTATTAAAAAAATTCTACAAGCAAAGTTTAATTCCAAACGGTGGCAAACTTCAAAGAGATTCTTCTTCACAGCTCGCCTCTCCCAATTCTGACTATATTGAGATTAGTTGAAACTGACAGTTGTCTTAGCTCCTTGTGAAGTAAAGAAAAATACTACATGATACAGTCTTTATAAAATTGCTTAATGTTTTTGAAATCTTCTAAATCCAGCAAGAAAAAGAGTCACCCGCGCGTCCACTTGTTAATTTTGAAACACTGAATCCAAATTTGATATTATTTTTACGACAGAACGTAGTATTCAATAAGTTCATCAACAAAATTATTATCGTCGGCGGGCCGCATCGATACCATAATCAATACCATCAAGATGAGGTATTCGCTTAGCGCTGTCGTTGTTCTCTGGACAATTTTTTCCCTGTTTTTAAAAACAGAGTCGCTGCTCCCCGGTACTCCGAAGTGCTTAGGTAAGTAGACAATGGAATTCAAAATAAAATCTTGTTGTACAACAATGCACGAAACAGTGCGGAAGGTGGGGCACCGAGAAACCGTGTTTTGGGGTCAAATTATACAAATTGGGGTTGTTACATATTATAGTACCTGGATATTTCCTGAACAATATCCAGAAACGTATGTAAGCTTTGCTACATCTTAAAGCTGAGTTTTTTTTTCAGGTTTTTCTGCGAAAGCACATGTTTTCCAGCCCTTTCTTACCTTTGTTTGTTTTTGTTTTTGTAAAGTGTTTTACGGCGCTCGCAACTGCATAGGTCACACCTAATATTTTCAGTTGGTAGGAAATTTTGAATTTTGCCCGGGTGGCGGCCGAAGCCTACTCTTATCGATTTTAGACCACCAAGAGACCTTTAACGTGTGCAACTTGCACACGGGCCCTCCGAAATTTTTCGCCCTTGTCCGAGAAGGCTAGGTGTAGATCTTTCCTACCAGAAGATCATGGGTGTGGCAGAAAGACAGCAGTAAGGAGGAGCCAAGGAGTAGCAGTAGAAAGGCTGCAGAAAGAGTCAGGAGCCCAGAGGAGGGGGCAAAGGAGGTGAGGGGGTGGGGGCAGAAAGTGGAAATGAAAGCAGACAACAGAACATTGCTAGAGAGTAGGAAAGGAGGTGAAAGGAGACAATTTTAGAGAAGAAAATTTTTCGGTCGCTACCCGGATTCGAACCCGGGACCTTTGAATGAGAGGCCAACACCTTAACTTCTAGGCCACGAGAGCCCCCTTTTCTTACCTTTACCGGCTGTTTTCTCACAATTCCATTTTTCACACATTGTTCCTCTTTTCTGCTCTGTTCCTTGTTCGATTTCAATGTAACTTTCACAGGATACCAACAACACCTAGTTCTAAACTTTGGCTTGTTGAGTTTTTTGGTACTGGAGTAGGTTTTGATTTATGGGCGTAAAAAGCAAGAATTTTCTATTTGTTTTACTATTTTGGCAACAACCCAATTGTACGTGTCATAAAATAAAAACCAAGGCATATATTAAAATTTCAGCGCGCCAAATTTAAGAGCTACATATTTACTGTTGGCATGCCAAATTAGAAATGAATTAGTTAATCATTAAGGGAATAAAATGGGACTAAAAATGTATACAACATCCAATATGGCCGCCGTGTCCATAGCAACCGATTCACAATATACTTTTTGAACCATTGATGTCAAATCCGCAATAACACCCGATGTGCCACAGCAAATATGGGCACTCTAGGCCTCGTAATAGCCAAAATAGACCTCAGGTGCCCCACCAGCCCTTAAAGAATAAAACCAACAAAACTTTTTTCGAAACATAAGAAAATGGTGCGATTCTTAAGAGGTCTAAGAAAAACAATTTTTAAAAAAGAAAAGAAAGAAAAAAAAGAAGCTTGAAAATGCTCTAAGCAAAGCCAAAGTATAATTCCAATATCTGCAAGTTAACTTTATGTACGATTCACGAACTTTAAGAAATGAGTATAAAAAGTGAGGAGATCTCATTTCACTTATCCTATTGTTGCTGGCACCAGTGACTGTTCAGATTCAACTTACGAGATTTGTACAATGAAAGTAAAAATCTTTTCCGGCTATAAAACGGATTTTAAACCAATAGTATGCCAGCATGGCGGTAGTATTGTCTGTAGATGCTGCTGGGTGGTATAATGATACAGCAATGGTGATAAAAGGGTTCTGATTTATATTGAATATCGAATAATGAAGAAGATTGAGTGACGCATTTGGAGCGATATCGTACATTGACATGAGCATAGGCAGTGTCAATCATATTGTATATGCATATTTTTTACCCAGCTGTGATAAATTGGCATTAAAGCAAAAAAGTCGGTCGATCTATGTCTTATTTTGCATGTATTTTAAACTTATGTATGTTTCAGTTTCAATTCATATTAATTGGTGGTGGGAGAACGCTCTCGTAGGTCCTTTTTTGTATATTCCCTCTGTTGTTTTCTTCTATCTGTCTGTACTTTTTTTCCCAGCGCTGATTGACCATTAATGTACTTCTCTTTTCTCAAACAAACAAACAAACAAACAAACAAACAAACAAACAAACAAACAAACAATCAGGCAAACAAACAAACAATTCATATCACTGTTTTTAGAAGACTTATTTTTTCCATTGCTCAATGAGCGTGTATCTAGTCTGACCGGCAACCCGAAGGGTCATTTGAGTTTGGCCCTCATGGGCGAGTGAGTTTGATATCCCTTCTGTAGAAAAGATAAAACTAGATTATACAAGTCGTCAGAAAGATGTCTTGATACGATGGAGATCATTCCAACTACTACAGCTACAGCTGCAAAACGTGATATCCTCACGACCAGCGAAAACGTTGCCTATATCACCTATATGTCCAGTTTTACGTAGACATGTACTCTAAGGTATCGAATAAACCAGGGGGTGGGGGGGGGGTAGGAATAAACGGGAGGGGGGACAAGTGGGGGTTTGGAATAAACAGGGCGGGGGTGGGGGTGGTGGTGGTGGACAAATGGTCCAAAATTAATAAAGAGGGGGGGGGGGGGCGCATTCAACCTCATACCCCTGAGCTAGTAGGAACAAATCTGTTTTATTTCTCCTTCAGCGAATAAAAGAACTACAAAACATGACATTTTGGTGATTTTAGTAAGTTACTGTGGCAACTTTTCCCGTTTAGGAACAAACCAGTTTTATTTTTAAAAAATAAACCAATGTACAAAAGTTTTTAAAATGCACAGAAAATTGGGGTGGCCAACCCGGTACCGCTACTAATACTGTGGGTAATTTGCCATTTACCAAAAAATAATAAATATCATTCAGATGTATAGATTCTGTTTAGAATATTTCACATGATTGTCGGTCGTGGCAAGCTGGAAAATAATAAATGGGGGTGGAATAATAAGAACAATAAGGAACGGGGAGTGCGCAAAATAAACAACTGAAAATTAATAAGCGGTTGGGGGAGAGGGGGGGGGGGGGGGCGGCACAGGCTTATTCGATACCTAAGAGTACTGTCGGTTACCTTGCCGGAAGTCTTAATTAAGGCCATTAAATTTTTTCTTCGTACGACCCCTTCTCTGACATGTGCACTTGATTTAAAAGTTACAGCTAGAGTTTAGAGATGAGGAATTTGGCATCAGAGTTGAGGAATACGGGTTTGCGTTTAGCATTTAGCGGTAACGTATTCGCAGTTTAGGATATTCGTCATTCAACAGAAGTTAATAAATTGTACGAACGAAATTTCGGGGAATAACAAAATGTCTCCCATGTTTGAAATAGTCTCCTGGATTATGTTCCTGGCAGAACACACAATATTTATTTTGTACTAAGTTTTGTTGATGTTTCAATGTATTTGTTTTTAACTTCTCAAACTTCTCCTTATGGTGTGGGGAACTGTGCCTCCATTTTCCAAAGAGGAAATTTACTCGTTAATCCGATCCGTTCGTTTTGCATAGCAGTCTGTCAAAATGATTTTTAAAGAAAAACTGAAAGTTTCAAAGAGATCTTCGTACTAGAAGTGTTCTAAAATGTGAAGAATACAACCCCAGGGGTACACAATAACCCCAGGGCGTACGGATAGTGTTAAGAAAATGAAAAAAAGTGGGTGGTGGAGTTGCGGTGGGGGGATGGGGTGGAGGATACTTGTCAGATGAAGTCAATGACGTGTTCGGAGACAGATATCCATAGTGGGCCATTGTCAGTTTTGACATTGCCACAATGCTAACCTTTAATTTTATCCTTTGTCAGATATAGGTCAAAAATGCATTAGCTCGTATATCACAAAGTCACCTCAACATGACTCAAATGTAGATCTAATCTGTATAAAAGGGGTGCCGTTGAATAGGTGAAGTGGCCTATCTAAAGCCTCCGAAAGACATTGCTTATGGTCATTAGGTTTGCATGGTTTGCCAACGCTGTTGACGGTAGTGTCCGGAAGTATAGACCTCTTTAGTGACACCACACGTCTCTCTAGATTTTCAACGAGGAGAGATGTTTATTCAATCGATCATTTTGAGTCTTTTTTGGGAGCAAGCATGTAAGCAGCCTGTACAAACATTTGCCTTTGTTTTCGGCAACAAATACATTCACAAGAATATTCGTAGTTGACTTTGTAAGCCTATAAATACTCCGGTGGCAACATACATTGCAAGTCACAACCAAAGACCAACAATCATGCTGAAGACCCTCCTGTGTGTGTCTGCTTTAGTGCTCATCGGCGTCAGTGTAAGTACATAGATTTGAAAATGCTAATAATTGGGCTGTTGTCATGTTCCGCCTAAAACTAATACAAAAATGTATGTAGAAATTCATCCCCACCCAAACCCCCCCCCCCCACAAAAAACAAAAAACAAAACAGAAAAAAAAAAAAAAAAAAAAAAAAAAAAAAAAAAAAAAACCCCCCCAACAAAACAAACAACAACAACAAAACAACAAAAACAAACAACAAAAAAACAACTCTACAACAAAAAAAAAACCCCAATCCCGTTGCGCAGTACAATCCATGCTATTACCCCCAGCAGACCCGACAGCATTCGGAAATAATCTGAATTGCCTTGGAATTATACAGTGCAAGTTGTTATTTTATTGTTTTTAGAACCCTCATTTTCCACCCTTATAACTGCCTTCATGATAATGCTAGCATCCAGAATTTTCCTCGTGGATCGGCAAACATTATCTGTCTTATCTTATCTTATCGTATCTTATCTGATCTTATCTTATTACGCTCGTTGACGAAAGCGACTTAATGGGTCGCATCGTATGGGAACACAAACGTAGACTATTGAGACACTAGGATGGGTTCTCCAATTCTTAGAAGTGGGCAAGTCTACTAGCTAGATGCGGCTTTATTGTTCTTTCTTGTTTTCTCCTTTAATCAGAAATATCTACTAGTCCGCACTGCAGCTGTATCTCCATATACTAAATCTTTATTTTTTGCTTAACATTTGGTGGGTTTAATGCACGTGTGTAACTTGAAATCTATATTTTTTACCCTGAAAATGTTAACGTTGACATACAATTGTTTAAACTAGACTTTGTGCAAAAAAGCAGGAACTACGCTTACGATTTGTAAGAGTAAAACTTACCCCCCCCCAAAAAAACAACAAC
>NW_004797728.1:404456-407169 GCF_000002075.1 Aplysia californica | reverse complement strand
AACTCTACAACAAAAAAAAAACCCCAATCCCGTTGCGCAGTACAATCCATGCTATTACCCCCAGCAGACCCGACAGCATTCGGAAATAATCTGAATTGCCTTGGAATTATACAGTGCAAGTTGTTATTTTATTGTTTTTAGAACCCTCATTTTCCACCCTTATAACTGCCTTCATGATAATGCTAGCATCCAGAATTTTCCTCGTGGATCGGCAAACATTATCTGTCTTATCTTATCTTATCGTATCTTATCTGATCTTATCTTATTACGCTCGTTGACGAAAGCGACTTAATGGGTCGCATCGTATGGGAACACAAACGTAGACTATTGAGACACTAGGATGGGTTCTCCAATTCTTAGAAGTGGGCAAGTCTACTAGCTAGATGCGGCTTTATTGTTCTTTCTTGTTTTCTCCTTTAATCAGAAATATCTACTAGTCCGCACTGCAGCTGTATCTCCATATACTAAATCTTTATTTTTTGCTTAACATTTGGTGGGTTTAATGCACGTGTGTAACTTGAAATCTATATTTTTTACCCTGAAAATGTTAACGTTGACATACAATTGTTTAAACTAGACTTTGTGCAAAAAAGCAGGAACTACGCTTACGATTTGTAAGAGTAAAACTTACCCCCCCCCAAAAAAACAACAACCAAACCCCCCCCCCCCCCCCACAGACTTAAACTTGCTTCTTGTGTGGTTGGCGGGTGCTCTGTTGTGGCTCGTTCCTTTTTCCCTGTTTAAACACATCGAGCAGTCTTGCCGCCATCGAGCGGTCCTGCGGCGTGCCGCTCGCTCGGTGTATCGAGACAGCACAAGTCAGCAGGTCATATTTCGAGCTTGTCCTGGGACAATTCACTAGGCCTAGCGCAAATCAGTACATGTATTGTGTGAATCGTGAGGCTTGTTGCTGCGGACGGGATTTGAGACTTACGGCTGTCCGCTGCTTTGCAAAACCTTCGATTAATCGAGCAGACTACAGAGCTACGCCGCGAAGTGACACTGTGGGCGGGATCTCTCTCCCCCCCTCTCTTTTTTTGACGTAAGTGGCTTCGCGGATTGCAAGCAGGGTGGGGATGATGAGGGGGTCTGACACGAGTGGCTTCGCGGATTGCTAGTAGTTTGGACTTGAAGTTTAGACTAGACCAAGGACGTTACAGTTTGCGCTAGACTCAACTTATCCGATATCATGCTGGTGATTTGATTTGATGATTTGACCTAGTGATTTGAGGCTTGTGACTTGAACAAGGGGCTGGCGAGCACGAGCAGGTTTGTTACCAGGCTACAGCCCTAATTTAAGGGAATACATTGTAACGATGTGGTGATGATTTAAAGCTTTATCACTCAACAAGCAGAGTCCTTCAAAAGTCAGTGGGCTAAGTACCACATTAATTTGTTTATGGTATCTGAATCGTTGTGGGAAGGCTGCGAAAGGCGGAAATTTCGATACAATTTGTTGCGTTTGTTTGGTTTGGTTCGATATTTGACATTCAGTTGATGGCTGAAGAAGAAAAAAAGTCATCGAACAGGAAACAGGCGCAGAAACAGTGTTATTCGGTCTAAACTGTCAATTTAAAGGCCTTCTCATAGTCAAGGAAGTTGACGATCAACTGAGAGTTCCACTTCAGGTACTTTTCCACTATACCGCATTACGAATAAAATACATGCGTCTATGAATTTCATTTCAATTCCAAAGAAACTGTTGCCTCCGTTTTATGTATTATAATTTATATGTACATTATTTTTTAGATTTGTTTGTTCGTTAAAATAATAAGGGGAGGGGGGGGGTGACGGAGAGCGGGCAGGGCAGTGAAGAAAGGGGAAAACGAGGGCGGGCGGAGGGGGGGGGGGGGGGGGGTAGAGACTGGGAGATACATACATTTGAAACTAGCTGGGTACCCGTTCGATAAACGGACTCAAATAAAACGATCATCAAGTCGTTCTGGATGGAACCAGTGCGCACTGCTTGTGAACGGAAGCCTCACTTGTTTACAATGGCGTCTGAGAAGATGGACATTCTCAAGATTAGATCTAAACGAAACTAATAAAAAACTGAAAATTAAACTACAGTGACTTCAGACTCATTAATATAACTGTACACCCTTTAAATGATTCTGAACCATCGGTATTTTTCCCAAATTCGAACTTTGCCCTCTCGTACCTAAAACAGTAAATTATGAAAGTCAACAAACAATCATACAACGTCACAGAAACCAGGCAGTCGAGCCTCCCTGGTCGCGTTTCTGTACCCCCTCCCCTTGCGTCACATTTCTGTACCCCCTCCCCCCGGTGTACTGTTTCTGTACCCCCTCCCTTCCCCCCTCCCCGTGTCTCATTTCTGTAACCCCCCCCCCCCCACGCCCCCTTATTTCTGAGTCCCACTCACCGTCAATGTGCCGTGGATAGGTCATGGTGACCATTGTTTTCACACAACATAATACAAAGTGTTTCAGAACCAAAAAACGGCTTACTTCACTCTATACTTACCATTGGGTAAGAAATCCCCTCATTCTATGATAGATAAATATAATGTGTCAGCGGCAAAATATCTTTCGACTGCATAAAGGAGAATAGTATCAATCAAACTTTGAAAGGCCTTCACTGTTTCTTAGATGTGAAGTTGGTGACAAGAACAGGAGTTTGGTTCCAAACGTATGCTGCGGTGCCCGTGCCACAAACTTTCGCCAAATGTTTCAACGAGGAGGGTGGGGGG
>NW_004797728.1:400336-403289 GCF_000002075.1 Aplysia californica | reverse complement strand
AGAGAGGGTCCTATCGGAGACGGACGTTAAACTAGGAGGTCCCGCCCCTTAAATAACCTAATAGCGTTGATAGGGGCGTTAAACCCATACCATTTCACCATACCATTTCACCATTTTTCACCAGAGAGAGAGAGAGAGAGAGAGAGAGAGAGAGAGAGAGAGAGGGAGGGGGTGGTGATGTATGAAAAGGATTTAGAGGAGAAAAACCCACCCTTACAAACTCTTAAATTTTAAAATGTAAATCTGAGATTCAAGACATTGATAGAAGTCACTGAAATATGGACAGAAACTGTCTGTCGCAGATCTGGCACTTGATGAATTCAAAACTTCTTCTCTTAATTTCTCTCCTCAGTTCTCAGAACATTGTTCTAAAAATCTATGTGTCATGCAAATTATAGAAATTATAGTCCATCCGGGGTGAAGGTAGAAAAGGGGAGGGAAAAGGGAGGGTTGTGGTGTATTGTTTTAGGCCCCGACTCTGACCGCCAAACGAGGAGCTTCTCTCTCCTTGTTAAAATCCCCTTAATATATTTATTTCAACAAAGCGGTTGGCGTCATAGCCCCTTGGCCAGGTAAGGTAGCTCCGGGAAGTAGGCAATGAACAGAACATCAAACAGAACCATGGCTGGCTTAAAATTAATTAGGCATTGAGGATTAGAAGTAGGCTGAACATAGATGTACAGGCAGTAATTAGACACATGCTGAAATATAAATGTAACTAACGGAATTATGTAAAACAATGATATTGTATTTGTACTGCAAACCTGTCCTTCCGTTGTATGAGTCTGCTCTTAAAACTATGCCATCGGCATATCTAATGTTATCAATATTTTCGCGATTCTCTTTGAGACCTGGACACACTTCTGTTTTTATAAGGATTGTTTCACTGTATATGTTAAAGAGGTCTGGTGACATAACACATCCTTGCCTAACTCCTATTTAAGCTGCTTATATATTTCTGTTAATTCGTACAGCAGCGTTCTGGTCCCAGAATTTCTGATAATTCTTAGATCTAGATCTTTTGCAACTCACATACGGAAGAGATATTCATAGCTCCCAATTTTTTTTCTCATATTACTTCTCTGTATTTAAAACACACAAACAGTGCTTACAGTAAATCAATCGTATATAGTGAAAGCAAAAATGGCACCATCAAGGGAAGATATAATTAAATTGTTCTCTTCATTGAGACTTAAAATTGCAATGCACCGACGAGCTGTTGCGTAGTGTGTAATCTCTGTTGAAGAGGAAGCACTCTGAATAGCGAACTGGATGTAGGTGTGCCTTCTCAAGACGGCAGATTTTCTGTATATAAACGACTTAAACTATTTCAATTTCGAGACAAAATTCTAGTGGGTTTTTTTTCGGACTAAGCTGTCTGATCATTAGTATCATTTTTGGGGTATCCATTTCATCCGTATCTTTGAAAAACTGGTAAATCACATAATGTTTCGCGCAGGCAGACTGGTTGCACTAAGGGCTATCATCTGGTCGCACCAAGGGCATGTGGTTGCACAGAGGACGGAAAAGGCAAATAGTATTTCCCCTCTGAAATCCTTATTTATTTGACATTTTTTATACTGGTACTGTCAAGTTCACTTTTCAACTACATGTATTTGAATCGAGTGCTACAAAAGAAATTTCCCTTTAGCAACTGCAAAGGGTTTATGAGAAACCATCCCAAAAAGTGGTTGCACTAGGGCACTTTACCTTATACGTTTTTTTGTCTTACAACCGCAGAATTATGGTTTTACCAACGCTACTTAGTTATACTTCATGTAGCTCATCGTTCCATATTTGGTTAAAATCTGCGACCACGTTCCTATCTTTGAATAAAGGTAAAATGGTAGGCCTATAATTGTAAGAAGTTACTCGATTGAACAGAACAGAACTGATTTCAAAATTTCTTTTCTGCCTAAAAGTGTAAAAATCGTTGATATTTCCCCTGAGTGCAGTCAAAACTTATCTTCAAGTATCTCTTTCACGAGTGAACCCGTGTCATCCATACTTTGCATGTAGGTTGTACCAGTTTGTCTTAACTTAATCACATTTTAACACAACAACTGAGGCTATGTTAAAAAAACTTTTCATATATATATATATATATCGGCCGTGCAGTGTCGCCCAAAACTTTTTAATGTTCTGTTAGGTAAAGCATCCATAATAAAAATACAAAAGAAGCCAGAAAAAAACACTAACATTATATCAAAACAAGGTCCTCGCTGGCGCCGTAACTGTCATTTCTGTGTCTATGGCTCCGTAAAACATCTACTATGACATGCCAAAATCCACGCAGTTTATCTAATATAATAGGATATTCAACAGTGGTAACCTGACCTATAAATCGCTGTTTTGACGAGCCATGACGACACTCGTAGCGAGTTTGGCGGTACATTAATATCAATACGAAGGCACATCTCAAATGTGCTTCAGCCGAATAGTGCTGAAACATAGCCCCCTCAACGTAGGCAGTCTAAAAATAAACGCGATATACTGTACACTATTCTATGCCAAAATTATGTGAGCCCTGGAGCAATCCTGCACAGCGCTCAAGTGAATTGTGAATGGTTCATTGTCTGTCTTGCCACTATTTTAAGTGACTCTGTGACCGTGAACCTGAGGGACGTGAACGTGGCGTCCTATGGGTTGTGCCTTTGAATGGTTTTGTAGTGGAGTGGTGAAAGATATTACCTGAGTGCTCAGTTCTAATGCAGGATGAACGAAATTGATATTTAGCTAACAAACAAATAAGTTTTTAGAAATCAAAGTGACAAGTCTTAGTGAAAAAGAATGGAAATAAAAGCACGAGGTCCTCCCACACCAACCCAAAGATCCTAATAGTTATACGCCATCTCATTTACTATG
Organism: Aplysia californica; assembly: GCF_000002075.1. Taxonomy (NCBI): domain Eukaryota; kingdom Metazoa; phylum Mollusca; class Gastropoda; order Aplysiida; family Aplysiidae; genus Aplysia; species Aplysia californica. The sequence continues at coordinate 400,424 of NW_004797728.1, read as the reverse complement.
CCCTTGACAATCTTCAGCCAGCGATAGCATAATTGTTCACCCCCAGTTTTAGCCCAACGAGCCGCCCCTGAGTTATAATTATATATAT
>NW_004797728.1:396339-399464 GCF_000002075.1 Aplysia californica | reverse complement strand
GGGGGGCAGAAAATGGGGGTGAACGCAGACAACAGAATGAGGTTTGAAAGCAAGAACGGAAGTGAAATGAAAATATTTATGAGAAGAAAATTTGCTGTCGCAGTCAGGTTTCGAACTCGGGAGCTATTGAATGGGAGACGAACACCATAACCTCTAGACCACGACAGCCTTTTTCAGGGTCTGTCCGGGCCGAGTGAGGTAAAGTCTCAGCAGACAGACGGAAATACTGGATTGAAAAAAAAACAACAACAACAAAAAACAAACAAAACAAAAGGCAACAAAACCCAAACAAGCAAACAAATAAACAAACAAACTTCTCCAGCCAGAAATAGAACTCACGCCTTTCTATGTACCAATGCGGATAGATAAGCAGCAACATCACTGAAACTTGCACCATGATACCCTGTAGAACTACAAAAACATTAATTAACTTTTTTGTTTAAGTAAGATTTTTTTACGGTACCTGCAGCACAGATAGGTCATATAAGTGCCGAACATTAGAGGTGTTACAAGAGAGTAACAAACACAAAAACACAAGACGAGAGATAAGAGCAATATAAGTTTGACAGGAAAGAGGGAGCTAACACACAAGATCATTCGCAACCACCCACAACAAACATTAAACAATATAACTAACAAAAACATAGTGCAATAGCAATAATTATAAGATAATGTAAGAACAATACTAGTGGCGCCGACGCTGATGGTTGGGTCAACTGTGGCGCTGTTTAGATGCTTGTGAACACGTACAGCTATTTCAGAACTATTGTTCTTGGCACCTTTGGATCTTTTAGAGAAAAAAAAAAGAATTTTGTAGCCCTCTTTCTTATGACATACACATGTCCTGTCGTTTTCTTTCCATAAAGAAGCAATAATATGTCAAAATAATAATATAAAAAAGAAGGTCGGCGGACTCGCACAAACAGACCTCCATAGGACCATTACTTTCATTTTGCACTGACGAACAAGCAAACTTGAAACAATTGTTTCTCTCCGTTATACCTTCTGCTTTGAGGCGAGCAGATAGGGCGGGAGGGAAAAAGCCAAAAAGAGGGGTGGAGAGTGGGGAGGAAAAAAATAGAAAGAAAAAAGAAACAAAACATAGTGGTAAAGTTTTAGCTCGAGACCTCGAGGCTTTTACTTTCTTCACGAGCCCCGCATTTAAAGACAAACGCATTTCCATATACCTCAGCATTTGCAAGGTCTGCCGCTACGGATAAGCGCTTGCAGTAAAGTTATTTTACTACCTCGAAGAGTCGATAGCGAAGCGGTGTTCCCTACTAGTTTTATACTCCGTATAGAAATCCCGGCTGCGCGGTTCAATGCGTTAATAATATTCACGCCCTCAAATTATTGCATAGTGGCCCTCGCTCTCTTCACCGAGTTTGATCTGGTGGTTGAGATTTTAAAGGGCAGTTAAGTCAGAGAGCTAGGAGAACATGTAAATGGAGGGTTCGCCTGAAGAGCTTTATGAGTGTCCCACTGGTCAGTATATAAAGTCTTGACCAGCTGAGGGTCTACACCACCACTGCCTTGATAGCCAAGTCCTGTTCTTCTCCGGTACCCATCTGACTGCCTTGACTATCCAGTAGAGATGGTGAGTTGCTCGGGCTTCTGAGAAAAGCAAACGTTATCATTTAATTTTTTAGATGTGCTGACAAAATGAGTTACTTCTGGGATTTTAGCCGTATGGAAATACAAAATGTCAGATTGATAAGTGGAGTTAGTACTATCCTTAAAAGGAGAATAGTGAAAAAAATGTTAAATTTGAAGAAAATGGACAACAATTGAACATTTACAAATTTGACCCCAATGTCAATTTTCGGCTGCTATCTCAATTCGTGGATTGAGAGAACTAACTCACGCCACCCTCATACTGGCTCAACTACCTCGCATTTGTTTCTGCTTTGTGCCGTTTTCCACCACGCAGTTCTCCCTCATTACCTGCTTCTGTAAATTAAAAATAAAAAAGATTTAGTTCGTGTACACGTTTTACGGTACTCCCAACACAAAAATAGGTGAGTAAATATCCAATTTTTACCCTCTACCATCTCAACCTAAATCCAATTAGTGTGTTTCTTTTCTTTCTTTTCCTGTTTTCTTGTTCTTTCCTGTTTAATTTTTAATTTTTCCCTTTTTTGCTAACTGGTTTGACATTTCTGTCAACACAATGTGTTATTGTTTGTACAAAAAAAAAGCATAGAAAAATTATCGTTTCTCTCTTTCAATCCGACGTTTGACACGATTTATAATAATATAAGCTTCTCATGTAATATCTATTTCTGTGGTGGGTGGAGGGTGGTGTGACTATCGAATTAATCAAGAAGAGTTTGGTTATCTTGGAAAAAGTTGATTTGATGCTAACATTTTCTTTCATTGTCAGCCATCTGAAGTCTTTGCCTTCATTGTACAATTGTATGCATATTGGTATCACTGCAAATCTGAAACTTGGCAACTTCAGAGATATCATATTTTCCATTCGGAGTCAGATACCTATAATATTATAATGACTTCTAGTTTGGGTTAAAATGACGTCCACTTAATGCTAGTCTACTATTTGTGAACAGTCATGAAAGTTAAGCTTATTCTGAAACCTAGTCACTTTTCTTCGTCTGCATTATTTTAAAGCTACTAGAAAATTTAAAAACCCTGCAAAACAACTGACCCCCCTAGTGTGTCCGTGAGGAGGCTCTCACATTGTCACGCAAACAGTTTTCAATTTCTTACAGTTTCCCGAGAGCTCATGTGACCTTGTGCAGTTGCGAGTGATTTTTAAAAAACAAAAAAATCAACCAAAACAACTGACCCCCCCCCCCCCCACCCCCAACAAACCCAAAACATTATTCGATTAGCGCGATGTGCCAACAATTCTGAATGTTTTGCTTTTTTTCTATTCTTCCATTTGTCATTTTGTTTGTATTTTTACTTGTATCTCGTCTCTTTGTATAGATCTATTTATAACTGTATTCCTCCTCAAGACACAGTAATATTGGCATCTGTGTAAAAAAGTACAATAAACGTATTGCGTTGCAAGCAAGCGCTGTAAAACTCTTACTCAAACTTACTGTTGTTGTATCCACCATCGTTCCCCCCGTCCCCATCATCCCCTCCTCCTCCCTCCTCCC
>NW_004797728.1:383647-390947 GCF_000002075.1 Aplysia californica | reverse complement strand
CCCCCCACAACAACAACAACCCAGGGGGGAGGCACGAGAAAGAAGAAGAAAAGACAACAATTTGGCTGAAAATGCTGTTGAGCGAATCGTTTAACCCTTTCAACATTAACTTTAAGGCTTTTGTTTTTTGTTTGTTTTATTAGAGGTTTTACGGCTCTCGCAACTGCATCACGTCATATGAACGCCAAGGGGTGGATGTCAATAGAGAAGTCCTTACAGGGGATCATACTTACTCTGCTCACCTCTCTAGCTTCAACAGCACAAAGTCTGCTTCGACTATCAAGGCACCCGGAAATAGTAGGTCACAAGAGTGTGACAAACATATAAAAGAAGTAGAGGAAAATGACGATAATAAGGATTAGGAAAGAAAAAGCAGCAGTTCCCTTCGTAGATCTGGCACAATTATGAGCATGACATTTGTTGGATCAGCCCATTTACAATTCTACTGTGCATTAGAACGAGAAATGTCCCCCCTTTGGGAATGGCCTAAAGACATTTCAGTCAGTGGCACCACCCCGGGGTGTTTTAAGGCTTTTTCAAGAGCAACGCGAAGATTTAACGTTCATACCCGATATGTCGGAGTCAGTTAGATTATGACCCACCCCCTCTCGCCTCCTACAATAACAAAAAAAATCACACCACCCCAAAAAAACAACAACATCAAACAACCCCCCCCTCCCACAATCCAAACAACAACTAAAACAACAACAACAACAACAACAACAGACAAAGGAGGCGGTGGCCCTGGCGGATAGCACGCTCTTTGGGGTTCCAAACATTTCAAACGGATAGGCTACCACACACACACAACAGCAACAACAACAACAACAAAAACAACAAACGAAAAAAACTAAACAACAACAAAAAACAACAACAACAAACAAAACAGAACAAAAAATCCACATTTAAACGTGCCGATTGTAATTGCACATATTATATATTATTATGTTACCCTTTGACATTACTTAGATTATTTGGGAGGCGGTTGCTTCGATTCTGCCAGCCCGGAACACCCCGCGCCAACCCGAGTTGAGTTGAAATCAACACCTCAGCAAGATAGACGGAGTTACTCGATAAGAATCAAACTTTTGCTTGCTTGCGACGGCGAAGTGTCCTATCGCTATACCACAGACGCGGATAAGAAGGAATTTGATAAGTATAGATTTGTGTCCTTGGTAAAGTGTGGAAGGAAATTATTATTAACAATGTATTTGGTAGTAATCTGCTAAGAAGTTAACTGAAAGACATTACACTTATACCTGCACACTCACGCGTACGCACACAAACACACACACACACACACACACACACACACACACACACACACACACACACACACACACACACACGCTCATATATATATATATATATATATATATTAATATATGTATATATATATATACATAATTATATTATATATACATATTTATATATATTATGTATATTCACATACACACACCTACATGCACACATATATACCTACACACACACACACACACACACACACACACACACACACACACACACACACACACACACACACACACACACACACACACACACACACCTACATACACAACAAACATGTCAACATACACACATATGCCTGCACAGACACACACACACACAAACACACACACACACACACACACACACACACACCCACATACACACAGACACACACACACCTACATATTCAAACACACACACATACACACATATTAATAGTATATATATATATATATATATATATATATATATATGTATAATACATATATATATATATATATATATATATATATATATATATATATATAATAAAATGTATATATATTTATATATATATGTGTATATATATAATATTCAATGGCGTCCAAAAGAAACTTGAAAATGTAATCACCAAATCATCGTGTTAAAATCTCTCCCTACCCACTCATACAGTATACCAATTTAAAGTTAAATAAATTATGTATCATCTGACATATTAATAATTCATATATGATAAGAGACACCCGTGATATGGTCACTCAAAACTGGCCTTAAAAAATCAGGCTTGACGCAATTGTGCGAAATCAAAGAAACGTAAAATATTCTTCGCCCGTGTATTGAGGAGCATCACTATCGATGGAATGAACACACTCGTACATAACATATCAAATGAATAGAGAATAATTTAATATTGCAATAAACAATCTTTTCAAAATATTTTTTTTCACGATAGTTTCAAAGAAAAAGGAAAACAGAGAAATCACAATTAATATCAAGCAAAACTGGGATTTAACATTACATTTTTAATGTGTTCATTATTATTTTGTTTAGGAGCCATAGTTTTGTGTAGTACACGAACCCTTTGGGCATCGAATCTGTTAGATGTTGAACATAATTATTTGTCATTTAAGTGCCAAATGTTACAGAGAGTTGCAAACATGCTGACCACTCCAACGTTGATATGGTTTGGTTTTCCAAGAATTATCTAGTGGCATTGGCATTCGTTGCTATACATAGAGATGTCTGCTTGAATGACACCATGACGAAAATGATAACTTTGAGATAACGTCTGTGTTTTTTACGCCCTCATCGGAGAAATTTAGTCAGACCATTTCGAGTGGGCTCTCGTGGCCTAGAGGTTAAGGTGTTGGCCTCCCATTCAAAGGTCCCGGGTTCGAATCCGGGTAGCGACCGAAACATTTTCTTCTCTAAAACTGTCTCCTTTCACCTCCTTTCCTGCTCTCTAGCAATATTCTTTCGTCTGCTTTCGTCTTCTCTTTGTACCCCCACCCCTCACCTCCTTTGCCCCCTCCTCTGGGCTCCTAACTCTTTCTGCAGCCTTTCTACTGCTACTGCTTGACTCCTTCTTACAGCTGTCTTTCCGCCACACCCCTGATCTTCTGGTAGGAAAGATCTACTCCTAGCCTTCTCGGACAAGGGCGAAAAACTTCGGAGGGCCCATGTGCAAGTTGCGCACGTTAAATATCCCTTGGTGGTCTAAAATCGACAAGGGTAGGCTTCTGCCGCCACCCGGGCAAAATTCAAAATTTCCTACCAACTAAAAGTATTAGGTGTGTCCCGCGCGCTCATATGACCTTATGCAGTTGGGGGCGCCCGTAAAAACACTTTAAAAAAAAAAAAAAAAAAAAAATGCCAGACGACACAGCGGCTCGGAAAGACTTTAAAAAAAAAAAAAAAAAAAAAAGACCATTTCGAAGGTGGGCCTCGATCTTGCGTGCTTGGATCAACCCGGGCTGAGAGGGGCACATTGTCCCATCCAGCAGAAACGCTACCCAGATACTTGGTTTGATAAAAAATCCTACTCCTACAACGGAAATCGAACTCACGTATCCTGGGTGTTGCGGTGAAGCCTTCGTGCCTAACCGCTACACCACCGACGCCGGTCTATAAATAGAGTGGTTGTATCTCTCGATGCTTTTCTTGGTGAGTAGCTATGTGTCTATTAAATACTCTGAGAAACAGCGAGAAAGTTTAAGGGTAATTGACGGGACAGAAAAAAACAATAAAACATCATTTGTCCTATTAGTTACAGAAACTAAAGAAGTCACAGAATTCGCAAAAAGTACTTTTTTTTCTCAAAGACTGCATTTACTATAAATCTTAATATTATGTGTCTTTCAATTGTTCTGATCATTTAACGTTGAAATAAATTAATTCATGATGAATTTCAGGGTTATTGTTGTAAGAAAGTACGTGTATAGTCTAAATGAAAGAAAACAAGAAGAATCTTTTGACTGACAACATAATAGGATTTTCTACGTCACATCTGAACTCTGAACACCCAACAACATACAGACTTCAACATAAGTTAAGAACCACTTGAAAACACTGAGTGGTATTCTTGGGTCGACCTGCACGTGCCTCAGGCGGGCAATGACAGAGTATGGCACTGCAAGCCTTCTTACCACTTCTCGGGCTCCAAGTCCATTCTGCAGGCCATGCCATTGCTCTGGCACGATCAAAGTTTCTCAGCATTTTTCTTGGTGGCATGCTGATGCGATACTGGATTTCGTGCTGCACGTGGTTGTTTTGTCACTTTAGGAAGCTTTACAGCACGCATTGGTAACCCATTAACACTTTCAGAGAAAACATTTTGAAACATTCCTTGCTGTCTTTTTTTTCGGATTAAAAAAAAGTACTGTCTGTCAAGGTGGTCTTTAACTTATGTTGAAGTATTATTAATTATTATTTAGCCAAAGCCGAACAGCGCATCTTCTATAAGGGGAGATTATCGTATTTTCAAATATTATTTTCTTGATAATCGCCCCTGAACTACTTCCGTTTGGTTCCAGAATGTTTGACATTATCTTACGCCAGTATGCACACTGCAAAACCTCCAGAAAAGTTGGAACTTCCAAATCAACTTCCATTTTTGTGAGGACCAAGCGTAGACGGTATTGAGGTTTGAAAACTCTCCGAACAAGGTAATTTCAAGAGCGCTCCACTGGGGATGCGAACCAGGATTATTTGCCACCTGGTTCATCACGAAAGCAACTGCTTTCTTTGTTGACCGTTGCTTGGTATTGAGTATCGTCGGAAGACGGGGGAGGGCGAGAATTGATGAATAAACCGTGCTGAACTTACGACATTATGATCTTTCATTTCTTGTTTGACAGTACGTGCATTCAAGATTTCTGTTTATCTGTCTGTTAAAATTCTTTTTTTCTCTCTTCTACACAACCCCTTTCCAGTTTGACTGTGTGTCTCTGTGTTTGTGTCTGTAGGTCTATCTGCCTGCCTGTCTCTCTCCCCTCTCTCTCTCTCTCTCTCTCTCTCTCTCTCTTTCCTTCTCTCTCTTTCTCTCTCTCCCCCACCCTCTCTCTCTCTCTCTCTCTCTCTCTCTCACTCACACACACACACATACACACACCCACCCACACACACACACCCACACACACACATTAGCTCTCATGAACACAAAAGCAACAACCTCAAACTCGCATCTTCTCTCCCCACCCTCTAGGGAAGCCAATGTTTAATAAACAAAGACACGACTGTTCATGTCAACCGAAAAAACAATTTGTATTAAAGTGTCACAAAACGTGGTTTTTTTTCTTTAAAAAAAGGAAAATGGACGAAATGACCCCAAAACCTCCTGCGAAGTAAGAGCAAGCGGAAAGGGGTGTCAGTATGACAACCTAACCTCTGAGCAAGACAGCGTGCGAATGTTATCAAGGGTTAAGTAAATAGCAGTAACTGAAAGGCTGAAAGGTACAGTCAGACACACACCCATTTCCAGAAGAACCAGGTTTTGGAAAAACCCGTCACTACTTATCCGGTTGAAACCCTGGGGTACAACACCCCCTCCCTTCCTCTCCTCTTTTCTAATTGGAAAATCCTCCCCCGCACCAGGAACATTATCCCCCCCCCTTCCTCCCTCACTTCTATCTATCTATCTATCTATCTATCTATCTATCTATCTATCTATCTATCTATCTATCTATCTATCTATCTATCTATCTATCTATCTATTTGTCTCTCCTGTTCTCTCTCTCTCTGTGTCTCACCTGCTCCCCATCTCTCATTCTTTCTCTCTCTCCCTCTCTCTCTCTCTCTCTCTCTCTCTCTCTCTCTCTCTCTCTCTCTCTCTCTCTCTCGTTCTCTCTCCGCACTCTTATTTAAAAAAAAGACAAAATAAGAAGCACTTTATACGGAAGTCCAAGATCCTTCATAAGGCGGAAATGAATCAATTAACCGGTCATCCAGATTTCCGAGTCGGTTTTGACCCAGCTCTGCCTCAACACATTGTATTAAGCTCAGCAGCTGCTCATCTGACCATCTGAGTTGTTCCCGTCACTTTTCATTATCTGTGATAGCACAGCGTTGCAAGGTGCCGGATTGCTCAAGCTGTTAACGTCAATTTCAATTCTCCGCGGTTAATTAAAGAGTAGCTGGGTATGTAAGTGATGTTTTCTTTAGTCCAGATGTTTGTGTGAGAGGGAGAAAGAAAAACGGGGAGTGTAGTTTGATGATTTAAGAGAACGGGAGAAGGAGGTAGAGAAAGGTTTATACAGATGCCTGTGTGGCTGTGTGGGTGTGTGTTTTTGTATGTGCGGGTGGGTGGGCGGGTGTGTGTGTGTTTGGGGGGTGGGGGTGTTAATTATTAGAGAGGTGCTGGTAATGTGGAGGATCAGAAAGAGGAGAAGGTTGGATAAATAAAAAGGTCCAGATTTGAGAATGTGTTTCTCTGTGTGTGTGAGTGTGTGTGTGTGTGTGTGTGTGTGTGTGTTTGTGTGTGTGTGTGCGCGCGTGTTGTGTGTGTGTGTGTTTGTATGTGTGAGCATACGTGTGAGAGAGAGAGAGAGAGAGAGAGAGAGAGAGAGAGAGAGAGAGAGAGAGAGAGAGAGAGAGAGAGAGAGAGAAAGAGAGAGTGTATTTGTATTCCTGATTCTATTTTGGTTTGTTTTCTATGCAGGTATTTTTTGCACAATTTAGATCATTCATAATTTAGGAGGCTGGCTGTCACGCAATCTGTGGAGACCGATCCGGGCTGAGAATGCAGATACAATGTCCCAGCATAAAGACCGAGGTGCTCGATAACAATTCTCTTCATACAGGAATCGAACTCGTGTCTCCTGCGTACAACAGTGGAGCACCAATCTGTCCCATCACAGACGCCAGTCTAAGGTTTGTGGCTGGTGGGGCCATTCTTTACGTTACCTGTAGACTCACAGCATGCAGCTCTTGAACAGAATGTGTCAAAGTTCTAAATAAAAGACGCCCAAGATATCATCGTTTTAGTTCAAGTAAGAGTTTTACGACTCTTGTAATTGCAGCACAATAAGGTCATATAAGTGCCGAGGATTAGAGGTGTTACAAGAGAGTAAAAAACATAAAAAAGAAGGAGGAGAGATAAAAACGATAGTTGTTTGATAGGAAAGAAGGAGCAAACCACACCAGAGAACCCGCCAACCACCCATTACGATATCATCGGAATTACTATTTACGAACAAATGGCAACCCGATTTGGCACTTACCCCCAACACACACACACACACACACACACACACACACACACACACACACACACACACACACACACACACACACATACAAAGAGAGAGAGAGAGAGAGAGAGAGAGAGAGAGAGAGAGAGAGAGAGAGAGAGAGAGAGAGGGGGAGAGAGAGGGATACATATTTTACACACGCATATTCGCACAAACATACACACTCGCGCCCGCCCATGGTACGAAACTCCCACCACACCAACCCTTAATAGAGACAACACGAACTTGTCGCGAAAAGAAACGAGAGAGGGAAAAGAGGAGCGAATTTTTTTTGAAAAAAACCC
>NW_004797728.1:381645-383547 GCF_000002075.1 Aplysia californica | reverse complement strand
GAGATACAACAACATCCCAGCACACAGACAGACAGACAGACAGACAGACAGACAGACAGACAGACAGACAGACAGACAGACAGACAGACAGACAGACAGACACACAGAGATACTTCATAAAAGTTCTCATTGAACAGGAATCGAACCCAGGTCTTCGGGAAAGCAGCTGCTAACGCTACACCATACACTCTAGTTTTCAGTTGGTCGCTTTTAAGCTCAAGTGGGCTGTCCCGAAAAATACTGTTTTAATTAAGAAAATCGCAAGAAAAGTTTTTGGCCCTTGTTCAGTTTCTTTAAAATAAAAGGAGACTTTTCTCTATAACCAAACAAATATACACACCAAAGACACCAAACTTCTCCTATAGGTAGAACAATGCCCACTTATGGTGTAGGTCAAGATTTCTAGAAACCCCCGAAATCTTGGTTAGCCCGCTTGTCCTTAAAAGCGACCAGTTGTTATTTATAGCCTTTTTGCACTTTTGTGAATTGTTTATGTTCGCAGCTTCTCTTACAATGAGTCAAAATGTAATAAGCCAAAGACTTTTTCCCGTTACTTAGCACTGTTAAATTCGAAATGTATTTTTTATTTTAATCTAAAAAAATCAAAATGATGCTCTTACCTTTCCAATGATACTTCCAACCTCCTGAAACGAGAGAAAGAAAGAAAAAAAGTAACATTAGTATCATACAATTCAGTTTGTTGATGAATTTTGTTGTAATACTAAGGGTTTTAAGACACAAAATAGATGCTCTCAGAGCTAAAGAGTAGAGGTGTTAGTGCAATGAGAGTTACATATGAAGAAATGAAAGAGGGGAGATAAGGGCAATGGATTGTGGAATAATTAAATAATGTCGATGAATGATAACGTATATCAGTGAACATTAGGAGGATTAAAACATCTATAAATGCACCAGGAGAGAGACAGGAAGGTGCGAATTGGGAAGGCCAATTACATAATTATTTAATATGCTTGTGGAGAAAGTTAGTGTGTGTGTGTGTGTGTGAGAGAGAGAGAGAGAGAGAGAGAGAGAGAGAGAGAGAGAGAGAGAGAGAGAGAGAGGGGGAGAGAGAGGGATACATATTTACACACACATATACACACATACATACACACTCACGCACACACATGAAAACGAAACTCACAACAAACAAACCATAAAAGAAAACAACAACAAACATGACAACAAAAGAAACGAACAAAGGAACAAGGGACCCAATTTTTTGAAAAAACACCCCAAAACAAATCCAAAACCACAAAAAACCAAAAGAAGCAACAACAACAACCCATACACACGCACAAATATTAACAAGGGCACAGAAAAAGAAACGCTATTACATCTTCCTGATCTCCTCACTTTCTTGGAAAAAAACCCACAAGAACACAAAAAACCCCCAAAGAACAAAAACAAAACGAAACAAAACAAAACCTTCAACAAATTCCCCGGGCCCTGTCTCAAGACGCCGACCTTAATTATCAGGCTCGTTTCTTGGTCCAAAAATCTCAACTTTCTTTAAAATTCATCAAAACTTTCATTTCACACTGTATGCATCGATCATTGTTCGCCAGACATCTCTCAGTGCACGAAGTTTCACCGAGACAGAAAAGTTTCTCGGGTGAGTAGCGGCCAGCCTTTAATTCGCTGTGACGTCTTCATTAGCATTGTGAAATTGGAAACATGCCAGCTCGTCAAGGGAGCGAATTTCTCCCCCAGACCAGACCAGACCAGACCAGACCTGCAGCGTTTTGCTTTATGCGAGACCGCGAAATGACCCGTAGGTTCTGGGGGATAGTGGTGGAGGAGGAGAGCGGGGAGTGGGAGTAAGGGTGGGGGTTAGATGTGATATAAGGAAGAGTACTAGAGAAGAGGTGGGGTGGGGTGGGTGGGGGTAGTTTGGGAGTG
>NW_004797728.1:378696-379828 GCF_000002075.1 Aplysia californica | reverse complement strand
CACCTTCACCTCCACACCCTCCCCTAAAGCCCTCCCGCCCTCCCGCCCTCTCCCCCCTAACAAATTTCACGCGTCTCATTTCTTCACAGACCCTCAGTACAATTTTGTAACTCGCTCACGCAAGCGGCCAGTTTCCACGACAATCAGAGATCTTTGAGCACATGCATGCGCCCTGTCTCGTGCACAGAGTCAGAGCATAATATGCCCTCGTCTTCACACGCATGGTAATGTTGTGTTGGCGACAAGAGGCGACTAGAATCTGGCTTTGGCATACGTTTGTAGAGACATTAATTTTCGCATGTCTGGTAATTAAGAATGGATGGGATCGATGGCTTGAATGTATTCGGCTGTGGGTGAATGGTAGAGAGACAGTTGTCTTGACATGTTTGTTTGCTTCCTTTCACCTTTTTTTTTCATTATGGAATTCTAAAGTGTTTATTTCGAATTTTGTCGAAAAATCCCCTCCCCCTATTCTCTCACATTATTCTACTCCCCTTTCAGTCTGTTTGTTTGTCTGTCTGCATGTCTCTCTCTCTGTCTGTCTTTATCTCTTTCTCTCTCTCACTCTCTCTCTCTCCCACCTCTCTCACTCCTCTCTCTCTCCCACCTCTCTCACTCCTCTCTCTCTCACTCTCTTTCTTTCTTCTCCTCTCCCTCTCACTCTCATGCTCTAACCCCTTCTCTCTCTCTTTCTCTCTCTCTCTCTCTCTCTCTCTCTCTCTCTCTCTCTCTCTTTCTTTCTTTCTCTCTCTCCATCTCCAGCATGCTCCATGCCCTTTACAACAATTATTTCATGGCATAGTGATAAGATCAGATAAGTGACTTTGGGTGAAGTTTTCAGGAGAAAGGGAAAAACACTTTAAAAAAAAAGAACGGCTTAGAGTTATTCGATTTTCGTACTGCTTTAAAAGTCATCATTTGGTTATATATTTGAATATGAATTTTCAACTAGCATATAAAACACAAAAAAGCAAAATTGAAGACTCTTTTACTTAACCTATCTTATCATGATGGCGACTAGGCTTTTAGAGAGAATGAAGGTCTGTAACTGATGTGATCATCATCATCATTATCATCAGCATCATCATCCCCTTCCCCTCCTCCTCCTCCTCCTCCTCCTCCTCCTCCTCCT
>NW_004797728.1:370458-376692 GCF_000002075.1 Aplysia californica | reverse complement strand
ATACTGTGCCGGGACAACATAGGGGGAACTGCTGCTTTTTCTTTCCTCATCCTTACTATCGTCATTTTCCCTCTACTTCTTTTGTATGTTTGTCACTCTCTTGTGAACTGCTATTTCCAGGGTGCCTGGATAGTCGAAGTAGACTTTGTACTGTTGAGGCAAGAGAGGTGAGCAGAGTAAGCCTGATACCCCGTTTGGACTTCTACGTTGACATTCCCCTCTCGGCGCTCATATGACCTTATGCAGTTGAGAGCGCCGTGAAACCTTAACAAAACTGGTAACCATAACATGTTTCATTACTCATTGCTTAAGAAGTAAAAAATGGAAAGAAACTATCTTTGCCGAAACCTTTGAGTGGTTTATTGTTAGTTAAGGTCTTTAAAATTATTGTTGTTGTTGTTGTTGTTTTTGTTGTTGTTGTTGTTTTTATTTTTTAGTTTCCTCTACGTTTAGATTACACGGATGTGTGTGGTGTAGCGGTTAGGCGCTTCGCTGTCGCACACAGAAGACCTGAGTTCGATTCCCGAGTGGTGAGGAAATTCCTATTGAATATCTTGGTCTTTCTTCTGGGAGGTTGTATCCCTTTCAGTCTGGGTTGGCCCTGACAAGCAGGGTAGGAAGCCCACCTATTCGCTGATCTAAATTGTGTATAAAGAGGCGTAAAAATACTTACCTTACAAAAAGCTTATAGTGGCCACCTCCTTCTATTGCTTGACATGATCTCTATTCTCTTTTATGAAGCTGCTTTACTATAGCTTGTCCGCCTGTATCTGCCCCCGGTTAAAACAAATGAATCTCTCTTCTCAATTATCTCAGGTCTTTGCATGCTGGTCTAAAAGTTGGATGACTAACAGAATCGAGAAGCCCATTTATGAAGGTCGCTGCTAACAAAGGACCTGGTTAGGGGCGACTTGTGGTTTGTAGAACTGGCCTGCTGTCACTCAAATCGACCCCTTCTGCACCCCCCCACACCAATTTTTCCCCACTTACAAGTTCTCAATTTATAAAATAATTTTTGCTTTGTCGCTGGCCTACATGAGTGCCATGCAAAGCTATTGGTAAATTAATTCATGAACTAGATTATTTTAAACGCGGACAGATAAAAGGGGCTTTGGTTAGTCTCTCGGACTCGTAACCATAGGGTCATGGGTTCGAAACCCTCAGGGGCCCGACGTTATGTCCTTGGGGAAAAATTACTTGGCTGTAGACATTGAAAGGTCTTGTCAGTTCATTAGTGTATGAGGGCGTGAAATCCGGAGATTATTATCATCATCATCTTTACCATCATCACTGTTATTATTATTATTATTATTATTATTATTATTTATTATTATTATTATTATTTTTATTATTTAGTGAGCGAGCTATAGTACCGCTTCCAAAGTACCGCCTCTCTTCGCGTTCTGTATGGCCTACCCGCACTTTGTCACTCCGAAAATTCCACCCCTCCCCCCACCCTCGCCATCTGACGATATTCATGAACATCGCTCACTCAATCTTACCAGACGCCTGAGGGGAGGTAAGTCTACTTTCCATTTCCTCTAAGTCGTTTCCGGAACAGTTAAAACGCCTTTCACAATTTCCGCAGTTCCCCACGCGTTCCTTCAACCACAAAGATTCGCTCTTCCTCGCCGGTCTTTTAATTTGTCTACCCCCTAGGGTGTTCATCAAAATTGCTCGAGCCCTCAAGCTTTGAAACTTTATAGCGAGGGGTGAAGGGGATTTAAAGGGTTAATTTGGTAGTCTGACATCAGTTGTTAATGTTGCAATATTATAACAACAGTAATATCAGCTACAAGAAGAATATTATTATCAACATCAAAAGTTTGGTTGCTTTTTTTAAGGTAGTGGTGAATCAGATATGATGATGGAATAGGTGACAATGTCGACGAAGACATTGAGGGTGGTGTTGCTGTTGTTGCTGTTGTTGCTGTTTCTGTTGTTGCTGCTGATGTTGTTGCTGATGATGATGATGACGATGACCAAAGCATCTGCAAAGGAGAGACTATCTTTTAAGCGAAATAAAAGGATTAAGATGACTTGTAGCTTCTGCAACGGCCGATGAGTCCAATTCTGGCATGCAGAGAAGAGTTTACCACATTTTGAGCATTTAAAAATTGTATTTGTACATTTGGATGCGTACAGTTTGCGAGCTTCTCTCTTGGCTTCAGTTAAAAATAAATGTTCAGTAACTTTATTGGTGGTATCAATTTTGATGATATTGAATGAACTTACCAGACGTGGGTAAATGGATTAATTTTGCTCACATGGACCTTAAAATTATACAAACAATTTACTTGGATCGAGGCAACAAGTAGCAAGAATATTTCTTTCTGATTTAAAATAAAATATGAATTGATATGACATCAGTAAAATACAAAAAAGAAAGAAGAATAACTGCCCCTCCCCCAAGAAAACACAAAAACAAACAAAAAACAAACAAACAAACAAACAAACAAAACCCCAAATAAAGCAGTTTCAAGGACGAAGGAAGTATTTAATGCTCAATAAAATTATATTTCCCGAAAAACGTCAAATAGTATAAGAGAATCAATACCAACAGAAAAAAATCAGCGCAGATCTTCGCTTCACGGCGGAGAAGCAGAAGTATCAATGTTAACTAATTGGCAATTCATGGGGTTAACATCTCTTCTCTTTGTTAACAAATAAAAAGCATCCAGTCAATACAACAGTCTATAAAATGAGAGAGCAAGATGAGCTTGTGTGTGTGTGTGTGTGCGTGTGTGTGCGTGTGTGTGTGTGTGTGTGTGTGTGTGTGTGTGTGTGTGTGCGCGCGCGCGCGCACGCGAGTGTGTATTTGTGTGCATACGTGTGTTTAATGGGTCTCTTCAAGTATGTGTTTACGTGTGTCCATGCGTGTGTTTAATGGATCTCTTTAAGAGTATGACGTGTGAAGGCGGTGGGGAGAGGGGTATCCTTCTTTAAAACAAAAGAAGAAAGTTTGTTTTGATACTTGAAATGATACTGCATTAGTGCCATAATTGTGCCTTAAGCGTATCGGCAAAGTTGACAGCTAGTGTGTGGGATAGGTTGTCAGGAGTGATGCTGGCTAGTGCAAGTTATCATTTCAGGCTTTCGAGCCGGGGGCTGTTATAGGAAGTTATTGCGTGCAGTCCTGGCGATGCGGTAGATTCCTCCAAGGTTCTGTTGATATGAAGAGAGAGAGAGAGAGAGAGTGTGTGTGTGTGTGTGTGTGTGTGTGTGTGTGTGTGTGTGTGAGAGAGAGAGAGAGAGAGAGAGGCTGGTTTGGTATGGGTGCTTCCTTTTACATTTTATGTTCAGACAGAGATGTAGACTGATATAGATAGATAGTCAGACAGATTTGCAGATAGATAGATAGACAGACAGACAGACAGACAGACAAGCAGACAGACACACAGACAGATATCATATTTTAACCAATATCATAATATTCTTTAAAATTATCCAAATCTCCATACGTTTTTATTTCTATCTACAGCAGGAACAACAATGATGATCCCAGATAGTTCTGTTGCTGCTTGCCAAGTTGATTTTGTCCTTCATCTTGTTCTCGCTGCCCTTCCAGCTAGCTAGTTACCGTAGAATTACAGTCTTATTTGACATTTTTGGCCGTTTTCAGTTACCAAGACCTTGAGGTCAGAAACCAAAATTTTTTATCTGCTCTATCAAAATCGTGAGATTATTCGGAGTTGCAATCAATATATTCAAAGCATAGAATTCGAAAAGCTTGACATGTTCTGAAACTCAATTTTGTTAAAAGTCAAATTTCTCGAAACTACGAGGACTGTCCCACGGAAAACCGTAAAATGTCCCTAAAAGCAACAATCTTTGTCCTATAATAATAAAAATGTAACACGTCCCCAACATGTACTTTATTTATAAATGTAATCACCATCCCGCTGGACGTATTTTTCCCATCGCTGGATCAGGGAGAAGATACCCTCCATGAAGAATTTTTCGTCAAGGGATTTCGACCAATCTTTCACGGCTTCCACGAGGTCTTAATCGTCGGTGAATCACTGTCCAGAAATATGGCGTTTCATTGGTCCAAAAAGGTGATAATCTGACGGGGCCAAGTCAGGACTGTGAGGGGTGTGTGGCAGAACTTCCGGGCCGAACCTTTGGATCCAGTCTTTCGTAGCGTTTGGGGTGTGTGGCATTGCGTTGTCATGTTGCAAAATGACCTAGCTGGACAACCGGCTTGGTCTTTCTCGGCGCACAACCCTTCTCAACTTATCAAGAGTCTGGTAGTATCTGTTAGCGTTAACAGTTTGTCCTGGTTCCAGAATGTCAAGAAGCAGAACGCCCTTAGCATCCCAGAAAACCGTGGCCATGAGTTTCTTCACCGATGGCTGACTTTATTTCAGTGTGTATTTCTATAGGTTTGAGACCTTTTGCGGTCATAAACCGAATGACAGACCTCACTTCTACACTTGACCAATTTTCCAAGGGGGTGGCCATCTTTGGAGAACTGCTGTGTTCGTTTGATTTGTGCGATGTCCATGGTGCTCAATCGGGGAATTCTTAAATAATTGTTTTACAAATGTGCGTTCACAGAATGTGAAAATATTGAACAGCTTTCAAATTACAGCCAAATTCTGTTTTTCCGTGGGACAGCCCTCGTAGGTAGATCTACTGAGCAGATAAAACCTTGTAATTCTAGGCTTTTGAATGATAACTACTTTTTGTCCACTTTTTTTGTGGCGTCGGTGGCCTAGTGGTTAGGCTCTCGGACTCGCAACTGTAAGGTCGTGGGTTCGAATCCCGTCAAGGGCCCGACGTTGTGTCCTTGGGAAAGGCACTTTACATGAATTTTCCTCACTTCACCCAGGTGGGAATGGGTACCCGGCTATAGACAGCGAAAGATCTTGTCAGTTTGTTAGTGTTTGAGCGCTTAATCGGCTGCTTGCACTGTATGCTTCCCGGGAAGCTGAGAATGTTTCGGAGTGTCCTATGGTCTGCTGGGGGTAATAATATAGTGTAAAGCGCATAGAGCCTGCTGCTGAGCGGGGATATGCGCTATACAAATGCTATCTATTATTATTATTATTTTTTTTTTGTACTGACCCTGTTGTTGTTGTGAATGTTTAGTTTTAATAAGAGTTTGGGCACTTGCAACATACTTAGGTCATATAAGTGCCGAAAATTAGAGGTGTTACGAGAAAGTAACATGCACATAAAAGAAAGAGGAGAGAGAAGGAAGTTAGTAGATGTGTGATAGGAAAAAAAGGAACAAATCACACCAGAGCACCCGCCAACCAACCACTGTGACAACAGGGATGTTGTCGATGAAAAGCATGCTCATTTGAGTCCAACTACAAATGTATTATAAATCAAACTACAAACAACAGCTGATGAGAGCGTATGCTTAAGAGAAAGGTTTATTTAAGACTCTCACAACATAAATATCTTCACAGAAAGTGTACGAGCGAAGGATAGATCAATGCATATCTAAGAAACAGCAGCTGTATGAGTTTGGTCAGGAGGGAATTAACATGCGCATACAAAAGGCGCAAAAAGAAACAAAAACAACAATATTGAACAGGAAATCAGGGTGTTTGGACAGAGCTGACCCTTTGTATGACCCCCAGCGACACGAGAAGGCTCCATGTGCGGCTGGCATTTGACGAGGGGACGATATGCAGATGAAGCCCTGGACATTAATAATGCCATTTGGTGCGCCCAGCGGCGACGGCAAGGCTTAATTAGAAGCAGGAAAAATTGGAGGAACGAGAGGATTCGATGAAAAGTTGAGATGTAGAAATAGCGGATTCCTTGCACGGGGGTTATCAGTGGGAGACGGGGACAGGAAATGTATGGATATACGAGGGAGGTGGGTATGACTGTTTGCTGTCGGAAAGATACATTCTGAACACATGTTGTTTTTTGGATTCAGTAAGCGTTTTTTAAGGCTCTTGCAACACAAAAAACTCATTTAATTGCAGAGAATTAGACGTGTTACAATAGAGTAACAAACACACACACACACAAAAGGACTTTTTAAGGCACTTGCAATACAAATTTTCAAGTAAGTGCCGAAAATTTAGAGGTGTTTCAAGAAAGTAACCAGCACAAAAAGGAGGGTAGATAGGGACGATAGGAAAGAAGGAGCAAACCACACTATATAGAGCACCCGCCAATCACCTACTTAAAACATGTGATACTGAACTTTAGAAATGAAGTTTGTGGGGGAAAATGGATGTGGAAAACAGAGGGGATGTGCTTGGGGGT
>NW_004797728.1:366210-367504 GCF_000002075.1 Aplysia californica | reverse complement strand
CCCCCCCTTCTACCCGGTCACCACACATTCCTTGAATCTCCTTCTATCACTTCCTTCTCTCCATTTTTTTGGGTATTTAAACATCGACCACCATGGCCTCATCCAAAACTCTCCAGTATCACGTCGCTTTGCTTTCTTAAAAGATAGCATAACTTCACGCCATGATTTCTACCAACAATGTAAATTTGACTTCGTCCATGACCGCAGTGTACGGGACCAAGTAAATAAGAATAGTTGCTCTGCGACAAGTTAACTTGCAGAACAAGAAATATTATATAAAATGTTTCGTAAATTATGTTTTGGCCATCCTTATTTAAGGGGATGGAGCGATTATTTTTGGGCGCACTCAGTGGCGACCTGATGTGTTTACCAAAGTGCCAGGAACTGGACAATAAAGATTTACCTTGTCTTTTCTTGTCTTTTTAAATGAAGACAATCCCAAAACTGCCTACTTAAGTTTTGACATGTCTAGTCCGTTGGACTTTTGATCTAAATCTGGATGGGAGGTTGGCGGGTGCTCTAGGGTGGTTTGCTCCTTTTTTTCCTGTAAAACAACTGTCACCCTGATCTATCCCTTCTTCACTTTTGTGTTTGTAACTCTCTTGTAAGGCCGCTGATCTTCGACCCTAATTTTATCGCAAGTGCGCAAAACTTTCTAAAACAAATATTCTGAATGTTCGTACAGTGTTTTTTTTTTTTATAACGTTAAGAGAGCACGCGATTTGTGACCTTTACCAATGTCTCCCCACTTCTAAAACCCTCTTTATTCAAGAAATTAACTATCCTGCTTTTACAGTCTCAGTTCTATTGTACGTCTCGCTCAATTACGTCTTCGAGATTTTGAAAAACCGGTACAACAGTAGGTTTTTGTGATGTCGACATAGTTTACCGAAAGTAATCTTATCCTGAATCCCAGTTTAAACTACTGACCCCCTAAATCCACTATATCCAACCAACCTCTTATCCCATCCCCACCCCCACCTCCTACCCCACCCCTCGCATCTCCTCCTTCCTTTTTTCCTTCGTTACCACAGAGCAGAAGGCCGGCCTTCTATTTCTTTTACCCCCACTTTGTTAGCAAAACGTTCTTAACAAAGTATTGGATAATCCTGACTCTGTTATCCAAAAAGAGCCTCATTAAACCTCTAAGCTGGACGAACGTCTCCGTCAAGGTGAAGAGTGGGCGTGGTCACGGACACACCGCTCAGCGGAAGTTCCATTGATGAATTTTGACGCCAGGACGGTGTCCTGTGGTGTACATCCTGTGCTGCTTATCTTGAGGGATCTCGCAACT
>NW_004797728.1:363438-364742 GCF_000002075.1 Aplysia californica | reverse complement strand
ATCTATCTATCTATCTATCTATCTATCTATCTATCTATCTATCTATCTATCTATCTATCTATCTATCTATCTATCTATCTATCTATCTACTTCTTTCTCTCTTTGACTCCATCGTTCCCACCCCCTCCAACTCCTTATCCTTACCCCCCTCTCCTCTCTTCACAACCTTTATAATTTCACTATTGTTAAGTCCAAGAAAACGTTGAATGTGTTTTTCCTTCAAATAATAATAAATCAATTTTCTGACATACTTTTTCGAAACTTCGTTCTAAACCAAACGAAGCCTACCAGAACCATCGCAGACCAGACACACAACACACTAGGCCACACGATCTTCTAATCTCCGGTGAGACCAACGACCAGCTTGATTAGCTTCGAGCTTAGCCACACAAGGCATGAAACTAGTACCGGCTGTGCATTCTGCTCTTATTCCCTAGGGTTCTTCAGGCTGTCAGGGGGAGGGGGGATGGGGATATGGGGGGAATTGTTGAGAGAGGGAGAATGAGAGAGAGGGGGGAGAGAGATGGAGAGAGAAGGAAAGAGAGGGAGAGATAGAGACAGAGAGAGGAGAATGAGAGAAAGAGAGAGGAGAATGAGAGGAAGAGAGAGGAGAGAGAGAGGGAGAGAGAGAGAGAGAGAGAGAGAGAGAGAGAGAGAGAGCGAGGGAGAGAGAGACAGGGAGGGAGGGGGGAGGAGGAGGTCGCTGTTTCTGTTCTTTTTATTGATTCCGTTGTTTTAATCTATACCAATTTAGTGGGCTCGACTATTGCTTTGATCTAACTTCTCTAACTTTAGGAAGACGCACATTTTGAGCAGATATTTCAATTCTGTTTTCCGTGACTTAAACTTAGAAAGGAAAGTTGAGTGCTGACAACTTATTTTTAAGAGCTGATAAAACATGCTAATCTTGAAAAAAAAAAGGTATTTGTTGAAAATCTACAAATCTGACACCTATGTTGACTTTTGGGCCAATATCTCCATTCGTGAATTGGAAGAAGTTACTCATTTTGTCAGCACGCTTAACATCTTGCGTTCCGTCATCTAAGCTCACACACACTGACGCAAAGTCTACTGAGATAAGCTCTGATTAATTGTTGATCTTTAATTAACAACAGCGTCCATGAATCTCACCCTTCCTAGACCGCGGTCAGAATCATCTCCCTGTGTGCCACATGATAGCCCCAAAGAGCCACGTATGCGTAAGTGACCTTAACCCCCTTGTTTGTTTCTGGTTAGGCTTAGATTCGAGTCAGCTTCTTCCCACTTTCCCCTCCTCCACCCCCTCCCCCCTTCACATACACACA
>NW_004797728.1:361369-363126 GCF_000002075.1 Aplysia californica | reverse complement strand
TACACACACACACACACACACGCACACGCACTAGTTCCCTTCTTCCCTTCTCCCTTCCCCACTCTCCTTTTCCTTTTTTTCCCCCCCGACACTATTTACAAGAATTATAGCAATAATATTATTATAATATATCACCACTACGTAGTTGGACGATCAACTATACTATTCAATTCAGCTCCAACGTGGAGTTATCTTGATTTTATCGTTGAAACTATTGCGATCTAGTTTGTGTGTGCTCTTTAAATGTGTTTCGTTTTTCCCAAATTTTGAAAGAGATAACAATGGAGACATAAATATGCAGTCAACAAAGGAGGGTCTATGAAAAATAACCGAGAAAGACTTGGATAGACTTGGATAGAGGTAGTCACTTTTTAGTAGTCAGGGAAACACTAACAACTCATGGCATCCCCCTGACCCAAGCTCTCGGGCTGGTGGCAGAGAGCCTTCTTTTTCTTCCCGCGACACCTAAAAG
Organism: Aplysia californica; assembly: GCF_000002075.1. Lineage (NCBI taxonomy): Eukaryota > Metazoa > Mollusca > Gastropoda > Aplysiida > Aplysiidae > Aplysia > Aplysia californica. The sequence goes on along the minus strand of NW_004797728.1, from coordinate 362,654 downwards.
GGTATATAAGCTTCGGATAAAAGTATAGTAATAGTATAGTATAAGGTATAGTAAAGTAAGTATAAAAAATAATGAATGTTCATATTTACATTGCCATCCAGATTTCTCCCTATATTTATTGGATTTTCTCCTGATTACTCCCTATATCTACTTCATTTGGTCCTGAGATCTACTTGTATTTAAAACATTTTGTTCAGGTTTCTCCAAGTATCTTGCATTTTGTCCTGATTTCTCCCTGTAACAATTCATTGCATTTTATCCTAATTTCTCCCTATACTTATCGCATTTCATTCTGATTTCTTTCTATTGTTGTTGAATTCTGTCCCGATTTCTACATATATCTATGGCATGTCCTCATGATTTCTTCCTATCTTTCCTGCATTTTGTCCTGATTCTTTCCTATATTTATTGCATTTCATAATGAATTCTCCCTATATTTATTGCATTTTATCAGGATTCCTTCCTGAATTTATTGTTGCATTTCTTCAAGATTTCTTCCTCTATTTATTGCATCACAATACTCCCACATGTACATTTACGCCGTAAGTGTGTTTCTCGAGAGTACAGAAAGGTCAAAAGATCAGAAAAACCCGACCTTGCTAACTAGAGCCAGGTTGTACTGTAATGTTTTTTTCTACTCGTGCCTTATCACACCGGCACCCATCCCAAATCAATGGCTTCCCACCCCAGCAGAAGTACCACACCAGCATCGAGCAAAATATCAATGTTACTCACCCAACCCGAAGCCAGGAAGGCGGTACGGTCTATTAAGCGCACATTAAGACAATAGCTGTATGTCTGGTGAGGCCATAGAACAACAGTATAAACGATATGTCTGAAGGCAACGGGGAAATGTCAAAGAGATTGCTGGGCGCGTTTTGGCTGGAGGTCGCCTAGAGATTGGGAACCGAGGAACAACAGCGAGGTAGATAATGTGTCGCCCGAGGGAGGGAAAGAGAGTGGAACATAGGTGGAAGGAAGAAAGGAGTGGACGAGTAAGATAAGGAAGAGAGGACTGAAAGGAGGAGGAGGAGGAGGAAGAGAAGGAGAAGGAACAGGATTATATGACTGTTTCTGTCTTTGTATGTGTGAGGTGGGGGTGGGGGAGAAGGATTTGGGATAAAGGTGGATGCGAGAGAAGCTGTAGGGCAGGAGGGGGGGAGGGCGAATGCTATTAGAATTTCATTTTTGTCATTTTTAAAAAAAAGTTGAGTTTGAGCAAGAAAGATAGAAACACAGAAAGTTAGAAAGAAAAAGAAAGGGAGAAGGGAGAGAGAGAGAGAGA
>NW_004797728.1:357676-360096 GCF_000002075.1 Aplysia californica | reverse complement strand
TATATATATACATACACATAACTGTTGTGTCATCAGGTAAAAGGTCTGTCTCCAAGCATGTGGCCAACAGACTGGTTAGAGATATGCTGAGGAAAGGAAATGCCTGTCTGGCTCCCTAACCAGGCCAAGATTGGGGTTCTGTCGACGCACAACCTGGACTGAATGTTAGCAACGCCAGACCGGAGAACTTTGTGGTTTCAATTTTAGACCAGCTCTAGAAGAAACAGATATGAGCGAAAGAACCCAAACAAAACAAAAAAAGAATGATTCTGCTTTTCCTTTCTGTTTTTTTTTCTTTTGTTTTTTGTTTTGTTTTTGTTTTTGTTTTTGCGTTTGGGGTTAAATTCTTTGTATGGTACAAGTACACCTTTGATTAATTTATTTGTTCATTGATTTTCCAATTACGTGCCTGTTGAGATAAATGTCTAAATACTTTTTATTTTATCTATTTACGTGCTAGTCCTTTTGTGCAACTGAAAAAAATATTCAAGTTGTCGTTTTCTTAGGGATTTGTAAAGATAATTACCATAATGGTCATAAGTCCTTTTTTACTTTCAATCTATTTCTTCAGTTTGCCGACAGTCTTACCTTTTTCCCAGCACTAAGTGACTATTATCGTGGTCAATGTACTTCTCTTTGCTCAAAGTCAAAGTCAAAAAGCATAATATACCGTGCGCTTACTCATTACACCAGAATCAGTAAGAGGAAACCCATGAAAGAAACCTTGGCAAGGAAAATCAACAGAAAAAAGTTGCCAACCTAAAATTTTGAATTCATGTATTTGCATCTAAAGTACAAAGCAAAATATACGAGATGTCACATATTGGCATTTTGAAATAAACACAATTGAAACGCTATGTATTTCCATAGTATACCTTACTTTCCTTCCTTGATATCGTGCGACTCTTCATGTTTAGCCCTGGATATTTAGATGATCCAGAAGAGGTGAGCAAACACTCACCAAGCCACGTCATAACTCAAATTAGCAAAAATCTGACACATCTTGTTTTTCCCTTGTGCCCTTCATTAATTGTATTTCTTCTTCCACCAACCTCCCCCGCCCCTGACCAAAAACCCCCACTCCCCCCCCCCACTTCCCAATCCCCTATTACTTCCGACAGCTTCAAACTTACCACAGATCCGATAAGTTAACGTTAGATCTGGAACACTGAGATAATTAGTGCCAGACTGAGAAAACTGACCAAGAGCAAAACCACGTGACTTTTGACCAGGTCTGGAACGATGAGGATTACGTCCGGGTATGTCTTTACAGTCCCGAGGAGGCAGCGAGTATTATCACTAGCAACAGATAATTTGTGGGGCATCGCGATGAAATCAGGCGCTCGTCAAAGTAAGAGTATCGAAGAAACAGGCATTTTCCCGCCGGTTTTTATGGCAATTTTTAAATAGAATTTTTGGGTTTTGGCTCAATGCCTGTTATTTCCATTCAAAATCACATTTCTGTGTGGTTTTTTTTCTTCTGAAAAACGAAGTAAAGGCATAAAATATGTAAATTTTCAGTTTTCAAGAATACACAAACTATTGAAGTCACCAAATTGGGGCCGCCATTTTTTTTCTAATTTTTTTCTCTCCTAAACCTGGCAACCCCAACTTCTTCAATCGCAAATATCTTGACATTTCATCAAGATAGAAGTATCCTAGAAGGGTAGATCTACGTTTTTCATTGAAAGCAAAGAAGAACGAACAAGCTTTAAGATCATACTAGTAACTCCATAATATGCCCCAAAATTTACGAGCGCCTGATTCCACTGCGTCGTGACACATTTCAACCCGGGCGCGGAGGTTTAAGTGAGCGGAGATACAGGAACAACTTAGTTATCTCACATTATCAGTAGACCACAGCCGCGCGTAACAGCGCCCTCTTCAACAACAGTAACGTTACTGCCAACTCTACCACTCTCCGTTATCTGCCATTTAACGGAATACGGAGCAGAGAAAATTTGCGGCGTTTTATTTTTTGGTTTTGCTTGGGTTTTTTTGTTTGTTTTTTTAAATTTTGATTTGATACTTAAAATCTTTTTTCCTTTTTTTTTGAGGACTAAGATATTTACCCTACACTTCATGAACTTTAAACATGAGCTTGAAGGCCTTATTTCTTACCCTTGAAGTGTTGACATCCAAAGCTCCTGATAGATTATGCCAATCGTTTTTAATTTTGATAAGACAATATTTTCCCTTCCAAGAACACATTGTCGCGCTTTATACCCCTCCCCCTGTTTCCCATCTTCGAGTATGTGCGCCCGCGCACGCGCAAACACATACACACACAGACATCCACAGCAACACACACTAACACACACACTAACATACATAAACACACACACATAAACAGATAAATACGCTCACATTAACGCTCACTAACACAAACAAACATTTACACACATACTCGCAGACACAGA
>NW_004797728.1:351285-352842 GCF_000002075.1 Aplysia californica | reverse complement strand
TCTCTCTTCTAGCCCTCTCTCTCCCCCCCCCTCTCTCTTCTGCACTAAGCACCCATCGTTTTGTACGACACTGTTTACCCTGTAAGAAAGTTCTTTTCGCCAGAGGAAAGTGAGGCCCTTCGGTCTATACCTACCTATAAACCCTGTGTCTGGTGTCAAGAAGTTAATTTCCGAGGAATGAATGTGTGTTAAAAAAAATAAAAAAATGCATAATCAAACCTCACTGGGTACTTTATCTGTCTTCGTTTCTCGCTGTGCCACAATGTGATTTTTCTTTTATTCCGTCGGAACATCAGGATTGAGACAGCTTAGATCTATATCCTACTTACACTCCTAGTTTTTTCTGGTGTTAACATCGGAGATGACTAGTCTTCGTTAACATCCTGAGCATAGACTTTTGCCGTGTCATAGATTATTATTTAATGAAAAAAAAAAGGGCGTAAACAACTAGCATCATTTACCGTCAGTTTTTATTTTACTCCCTCCCACAGTGTTGTGTTTGACAAGACAGTCAATCGCAAACAGTTTGTAGTACATGAAAAATGTAGATCTATAAATGATGAAAACAGTTTAAATGTCCATATGCATTGTACAGTGCAGTGCGTTCTACATCTCAAAAGTTTGGCATTGAGCAAATGCGAAGACCACAGAGGTTCCTATATAGATCTAGTTTAAACCATTCCAGAATCGTCTCATCCAAGGGAATGCGCACACTGCTGTGAAAAGGAGAAGTGATGTTTTGTGTTTCAACAAAATTCAAGGAGCAACAGTTTGTAACAAAGTCAAGCCTATGTCATACTCTATGCAGATTGATAAGTGCTGTGCTTTTCTTGGCGATGCTGGACTCAAACAAGGAACTTGACTGACAATAAACGTGCATGCTATTACACTGGGAACTTATGATTCAGGTAAGTCAAAGTTGATTTATTCTGTTGGCTTTTCCCAACTTCATCTTTATTTTCTATGATCAAAGTTTTGTTTAAACTACATGTAAAACTCATAGTGACCCAAATAGCGGCAGCGAAGGTCCAGAATGAGAGCAAAGATAAGTTTTTCTTTATTCTTAGTTAGGAGAGTGCAATTGGTCAAACAAAGGATAGCTGATGAAAATTGACAGAATTGTACAGTTGACGTCGTGAAATTCCAGCATATATCAATCAGACATTGAGGAGGAAAAAATAAAAACTATAGAACAGGATGAGATATGACAACTGGAGTTTCTTTTAATCAGTACAAAACAGCAAACCTCACACGAGCTACAAAGAGCATAATCTCATGATGATTGCTTTAGTTTTAGTTTTGGCACACGGTTTGTCTCCTTTTCAAACCACAAACCACACATCTTTTCATTCCTCATCCACCCACTTCCCCAATTTCTTAAAAAAAACAACAACACATGTTATACACACAGACGCACAAACACATACACACAGAGGGAATGAGTGAGAGAGAGAGAGAGAGAGAGATAGAGCGAGCGAGCGAGAGAGAGAGAGAGAGAGAGAGAGAGAGAGAGAGAGAGAGAGAGAGAGAGAGAGAGAGAGAGAGAGAGAGAGAGAA
>NW_004797728.1:349925-351042 GCF_000002075.1 Aplysia californica | reverse complement strand
ACACACACATACACAATGCACACACACAAAGCACACACTTACACTTACTTACTCTCTCCCTATACTATAAGATACAAAAGGCAGAGAGCAGTCGACTCCACGCTAGCCTGTCCCTGGCCACGTTCTCCAATTTCGGCACATCCAGGCCCTGGGTGATTGCCTCATCCCTTATTGCTCCTCTATAGCTTCCAGTTGGTCGTCCTCGTTTTCTCCTTCCAGTTGGTCTCCAACACCATATCTAATAGGGCAGTCTTGTCCTTGGCATTCTTAGAACGTGTCCTAAATATCTCCGAATTCTCCTTTATATGGTCGTGTTGGCATCTTCAATTCCAGCTCTTTCCAACACTTCATTATTTTGTAATAAATTCATTCCACTTTATTAGTGAAATTCTAATGTGCTCTTCATACGGTTTTTTATTTCACAAAAGCGATCGAAGCATTTTTAAGTCTTTGGTGGACACATAGACACACCCCCCCCCCCACACACACACTCAACATACACACTCACAAACATATGCGCACGCACGCACGCACGCACGCACACACACACATACACACATACACACACACTCACACATACACACACACACACACACACACATACACACACACACACACATACACACACACGCATCCAAACCAGCCAAATAATTGAATGAAAAACCAAACAAATGCAAACCCCAAAACAAAACAAATAGAAAAAACAAAAACAAATCTGTCACGTTTGAAACTGCACAAGTGCTGCGAGACCAAGCTTCAGAGGGAAGGAAAGAAAACATCACCTCCTTTTTCACACCTTTTTCTGCTGCCTTTTGATATTAACAAGCCATATAATACATTTTTTAAAAATGCGTCGCAATTTCAGTTTTGACAAGCGGTTTGTGCCTTTAAAAAAAGGAAAGAAATTGGAGTCTACAACTCTTCGTGGTTGTAGCAGTAGATGTAGCCTATTCACACTCAGCCGGGGCCCATAAATGTTGAAAAGAAACTCCACAATCTAGTTGCTCGCTTACCCGTGACAAGATGTGTCAGGATGACGACGGCAATCTTTAAAAACTTATAATTTTTTGTAACGGGAGAATCAGAGTGTGAAACAGTGCGTAAACGGGGGTTTGGG
>NW_004797728.1:348116-349528 GCF_000002075.1 Aplysia californica | reverse complement strand
ACACACTCACATAGCAGATTCTCTTTACCACTATCTCCGCCACTCCTCCTCGATCCCCCGAGAAACAAAACAAATAGAAGCAAAACAAAAAAACACCCAAACACTACACACATGCACAAGTGGAGACAGCCTAGTTACCGCCGACATGGCCAATGTTCCCCCTCCACTCTCCAGCGCAGATTAAGCACCTCCGAATGTCCCCCTCCCCCTCTCCTCCTCCTCCTCCTCTCCCCACCAGCCCAGGCCACAGAGTCTCATGTAGCGGAAGTCGTCTTGTAGCGGAAGTCGTATCTCCCCGTCTCGAGTGTGCTCATGAACGGCGCATGCGCGAGTGTCCTCCTCCATTAGGGCAATGTTGATACCGGCCGGACGAGGAGTTTGTTTGACGAGCTTCAGGGACATCCTTCCTGTCTCTCTTTCGTTCTTTCTATCAATCTCTCTCTCTATTTCTCTCTCTCTCTCTTTCTCTCTATCTATCTATCTCTCTCTCTCTCTCTCTCTCTCTCTCTTGCGTACAGCCACACGGCGTCAGTTAAAACTGTGTGTTGCAGCGGCACTTCTTGAACTGCGAAAAAACCCCGCTAAACCAAACCAAACCAAAACAAAAGACCCAGTCGGTAAGGGAAACATCTTTCGAAGAGTGTTACAATATGAATCTCCCCCCCCCCCGACACACACACACAAGTTACCCAAGCGCTCTCTAGATGATTTGGCGTAACCGAGTGTGACGATTTATGCATCTACCTGCCGTTTCTTTAGGAAGATGACTTCTATCTAAGGTGGGCGTGTCAGCGAGAGTTTGTATAATGTGGTGCTTGTTTCCCACGCCCTAGGGAGAATATACCCCCGCACCCCTCACCTCTTCTTCGAATAAATTATAGGTGGTCTATCTGATGCTCCGTCATACAACACACAGACGCATACACACGTGAAGACTACAGGGGGGAAAACGACGGTAGTCACAAACTGAAAGTCGTGAGGGTACCAATTTTGAACGCCTGTTGACTCATAACTGTATTTCTGTTCAACTGTTGGTTGATTGTTGTTGTTAGATGTCCCATTCAACAACACTTAACAATAAACCACCAGTCAAACAAATAGGAAGTTATGAGTCCACAAGCTTTTAAAATTGGCACCCTCACAATTTCCAGTTTGCGACTACAGTCGTTTTTCCCCTGCGCTCTTCACGTAGATGTATCATAATAGACATACATACGTACACGTACACACATATTACATAGAAACAGTACCTAAATAACTACGCATACACCTATACACACATACACACACATACACACACACGCGTACATACATAGCACTGGAATGCATGCTTCATTTCACTCACGCGTGCACACACACACATTTTGAAGCTCACACATACACACACACACACGCACAGAGAGAGAGAGAGA
>NW_004797728.1:343072-346491 GCF_000002075.1 Aplysia californica | reverse complement strand
CCCCCCCCAACAAAAAAACAACAACCCCAAAACCCCGAACAAATTTAAAACGAAATTACCCCTCAAACGCATATTTTACAACATCTTTAAGCCATCATGATACTGTATTGGCATATATCTGTGTTGTATCTCAAAGCTGAGTACTTAGATCAGAGGCCGCACGAAGACTCGCCAACGATAAACTGGACCCCTGTCGTGCTCCACGCACGCGCGCAGGAAAGAGTTGTCTGTAACAATTACGATTACTCCCCTTAGATGTCTTGCTTGTCTTGTGACGTAACTGTGCGCGGGAGAGAGCCTCGGTTTTTTATTTTTTTATTTACAGGAGAGTGGAAAACAGGAAAGTTTACTCTTACATACGTAAGCCAGTTCGCGGTAAAATCAGGCGCTCGTCAAAGTAGTGGAATTGAAGGTCTCGGCATTTTTTGACCCAATTTTCATCGACTTTTCTTGTTGTCGTTGTTTTTTGTTTTTTTAACGGGGTGGGGGTGGCTCAACACCTTTTACGGTCATTTAGAAACACCCTTTGGGTTTTCTGATAAACGTAGATCACAGTGACAAAAATGTGAATCTGCACTTTTCAAGGACAGAAGATCTACAGCTTTGGAATACACCAAAGTTTGATCTCCATTTTCTCGTTAATTTTACCTCTGACATCAGGTGACCTCCACAACCTTCAATCCCAAGTATCTCGACTTATATTCTAGATAGATGGGAAGGCTTTTCATCAAAATTAAGCCACTTTAAGATGTCCAATAACAACAATTGACAAGCGCCTGATTCCACGGCGCCATGGCACATATGCCAACGTTAGCATAATATAAAAGATGGTTTTCAAGCAGCAAGCATGTATTATATTCACCATATCCGAAAAGAATGAAAGTGGGTGAATGGCGGGTTCTCTATTGTGGTTTGCTCCTTCTGTCCTATTAAACATCTATCGTCCTGATCTCTCCTCCCTCTTTGTTGCGTTTGTTGCTCTCTTGAACATTTCTAATCCTCGACACTTATATTACCTATCTGAGTTGCAAGTGTGGTAAAACGCTTACTAAAACTAAATTAATGTATGAAAATTTGATGTGAGAGAATGCAATAATTGCAGTTCAGGCAAGCAGACTGTATTATATATGTCTGATCAATGAGGAAAATAGATAGCATATATAATGCAGCATCTTGCCAGTAGACATTCCTATAAAAGAGTTTTCAATAATAGTGTAAAGAATTAGCAAAAAAATCCAGTAGCGCGTAGAATTAAAAAAAAAATAGTAGAGGGTTTTACGGCGCTCGCAACTGCATAAGGTCATATGAGCGCCAAGGGGTGGGTGTCAACAGAGAAGTCTTTACAGGGAATCAGACTTAGACTGCATTGCTCACCTCTCTAGCTTCAACAGCACAAGGTCTGCTTCGACTATCAAGGCACCCCAAAATAGCAGGTCACAAGAGAGTGACAAACATACAAAAGAAGTAGCGCGTAGAATTGAAGTATGCTATAGTTAGAACGTTTTCTCTAGTCATCTTGAAGGAGGTGGGAAAGCATCTCTTTAAAAAAGCGAACCGAACCATACTAAATTATGCCTGAGCTCACTCAGGAAGGGCGATGTAATGAGTAGTAGAATGTGGCGTTTTGCCAGGGTAGCACGACAGAAATGATTGCAATAGAAAGTGCAGATTTTATCGAAGTCCAAAGGTCAGATTTTGGTGCTTTGACGTAAAACTGGTTTACGTTGGTTTTATTTTTTTTTTAGTGTTGCGCGCCAAGAAGATGTTTTGGAATTTTTAATCTTTCGTGGGGTGCCGACTGTAATAATATGGACCCGTGTACAAACTCTTTTTGTTTTGTACACCGTAGAAAGATTAATAGCATTTGTATATTGCTAATTTCCGCTAAACAAAAAGCTCGATGTGTCTAAAAACAATCTTTAGGGTTAAAAAGGTAGACGTGATAGCATTCTAAACCAGTCTCAACTTTTTAGTAACATCGCGATTATATCGTCCTGACCCCTCCTCCTTCTTATTGTGTTTGTTACTCTCTTGTATCACATCTAATCTCCGACACTTGCATGACCTTATCGTGTTTCAAGTGCCATACAACTCTGACTAGAACTAAAGTAATACCAAATTACTTTTAAATAGTTGCTTGAAATTGATCTATGTTAAGATGCAGATACATCGTACTGCTTGGAAGAAATTCCACACCGTTTGAGGAGACGAATTACTAAAGTCATCTCCTGGACGAAAGGACGTGGAATATGTCAATCTTCTAAAGCAATCACGAGACATTTGATTCAGGACATCAGAAACGCATCAACATTCGCTCGTCTTGAGGTATCGTCATCTTCCTTCTCAATAACCCGTCATTGCATCCAGATATTATTACGAATCTGGACCTCCGTGCGTCTTCCGTTGTTACACGAGACAATACAACACTTTTACAGGCCGTAAAATCTCAATCACACGACCTTCGTCTTTCTAGACGGAATGGATAACATCTCCATCTCGTTTTTCGCCTCACGCCGTGTTTGCTGGGTCCCCCTTCCTGTCTTTCTGCACGAGTAATGAGCGTGAAGTCGTGTAGTCATGCGGCCTCTAACGACATGTCATCCATCACGCAGATACAGAGATGATGGGGCTGGCATGACAGCTTCCACATTGCAACAATGCATCCAATACACCTTGGCCGTTGGGGTACTTGCCTGTGTGTCTGTCTGCAAGCGCTGTGCAGAACTCTGCTCATAAATCCGGATAGCCGGTTAATTTTGTAAGAAAAAAAAAACCCGGATCGCTGGCTCCTGACAAAGTGACCCATAATACAAGGGATCCGTTTGTTTATTTTTGATAGGTACTAGAAACAAGGGTTCAAAATATTGCGTTAAAGGGCCTCGAGTTCTTTTTGTTTCCTGGTTAACCGTTTTGCTGGTTCATGCTTGCCTGATTTACAGAGCAGCAGTATTCTACTGCGATATGATTTGTTTCCTAAAATAGAAATCTAGGTCGTCTCCATACAGCGCAAACAATGAAGCTAAGATTAGATGGGAAGTTAGACCTTTTAACGTACATTGCTTCTAATGAGAAAACAGGAAGTTAAAAAAAAAGAGAAAAACTTATAACATTTGGTAGAATAATACATTTGGAGAAGAGTTTCCAGCAACACAGCAATCTAAGCCAAATATTATCTTTCGTCGACACCCTGCTATTTTAAGCTACTCCCCATAACAAGATAGTGAAAGTTTTAACCGGTTGATAGTAAAACGGATGCCGTCTTAACCTGTGACACTATAATCCGGTTCGACCTATAATCCGGTTCGTATGATCAAGGACAATTGCCCAGCCTCAGGGACCAAGTGAGTTCTACTGGGTGGGGGGAGAGAGATAGATAGAGAGAGAGAGAAAGAGAGAGAGAGAGAGAGAGAGAGAGAGAG
>NW_004797728.1:339679-340905 GCF_000002075.1 Aplysia californica | reverse complement strand
TCTATCTATCTATCTATCTATCTATCTATCTATCTATCTATCTGTCTGCCTGTCTGTGTCTGTCTGTCTGTCTGTCTGTCTGTCTATCTGTCTGTCTGTCTGTCTGTCTGTCTGTTTGAAGAATACAATATCCATTATCGTACTGTCCGACGACAGGTCGCTTGTAGTATTGATAGTAAATGACTACCCGTGTGTTACGTGTACCTATTGAGTGGTTTCTTTTATCAGACAACAAAACCACAAGTTTAAATTGCAGAACAAAGAGTCTAAACCCACCAGTACCATTGTACTTTTACGTGCAACCTTGAGCATTTTTTTAAAAACAAAAAATAAAAAACAACAAGCAAAAACAAAACAAAACGAAACAAACAACCCCCCCCCCCCAAAAAAAAAAAAGTATGTCGACTTCGAAACATACAATTACCCCTGTAAGAATAAGTAGGCCTGCTCATCTATGGAGATACAATGTACTTGAAAGGTTGAAATCTACATACATAGACTGAACACTGTATCTAGAGGGGCGTTGTCATAGCTATTCGTTTACCAAAACAAAAACAATACTGACATTTTAAAGAACAAAATAAAGACAGAACAGAAGGAGAGGCCACCCTTTAGATTCTATAATTTACTAGGAAGCGCCTCGTAATCTTCTCATGACAGAAACTTCATCAGCCGCTTTCTGGCTGGGAATTCTGGTGGGGAGAAAGACTGTGATTCCAGAAGGGCGAGAAGACCAGAGGGCTGGCTGGCGTTTGACGTTCGAAGCCTGGCGTGTGTTCTCCATTCTCGTGACATCATGACGGATGCCCGTCTGGTCCGCCTGTGCTGGGCGCGAAGGCACATATTAGTTACAGTTTCTTTGGAAATAAAAACGGGGCTTTGTGCCTGGGATTGGTTTTCTTGTTTGGTTGTTTTTTTTTCCTGTTTTTTTTTTTAGGTGAGTTTTATAAGTTTTGTTTTGCTTTGTTTTGTTTTGATTGCTATTGCTTTCTTCGTGAGTTTTTATAAAAGGGGTCAGCATATGGAGAGAGGGGTGAGGGCTTGTTGTCATGTTTACACGAAAAGGAGGAGGGCATTGTTATTATTTTTTTAAATTGCGGCGAAAAGCGGGTACTATGACCTCTCTCTCCATCCCTTGCAGCCGTACGCCCCCTCAATAACACACACACACACACACACACACACACACACACACACACACACTCACACGCACACACACACACACA
>NW_004797728.1:337154-339579 GCF_000002075.1 Aplysia californica | reverse complement strand
ACACACACACACTCACACGCACACACACACACACACACACACTCACACGCACACACACACACACACACACACGCACACACGTAAACACATTATTATACGGTCGCTTTTAAGCACAAGGGGGCTATCCCGAAAAATGCTCTTTTGAGAAAATCGAAGGTAAAGTTTGGACCCTTGTTCAGTTTCATTAAAAACCAAAGAGAGTTTTCTCTGTAACCAAACAAATATACACACCAATTAAACTAAACTTCTCCTATCGGTAGGGCAATGCCCTTTTTTGGTGTTGGTCAAGATTTCTGGAAATCCACAATCTTGGTTAGCCCGCTTGTCCATAAAAGCGAACATATATGATGTATAATAATATACATATGTATAAATATGTATATATTTATATATGTATATTATAATATAATGTGCCTTCAGAGACACTGTGTTACATCGAGTATTAGTTATTTTATTTTTACTCATGTAAAATTTAAACGCATCTTCTGATGCAGACGAAAAAAAGTTGTTTTTTCTTTCTATTTCCTTTATTCGACGTCCACAGGAAAAATGACAAGTGTCATTTTAATTTCTAAAAGAAGAAATTTATTTTATTCTGTCAGTTGTTTGTCTTGTTCCATTAGGTGGATCAGAATCATTAAGATCAAAACAGGCCGTTTTCATACACTAGTGACACACCTAAAACAGCCGTAACGTGAAAGAGCGTCAGTAGTCCACATGAGCTGGTGAAAGAAAGACAGTCCATAATAAATTTTCTTTCCGTGCCTATACCCCCCTCCCCTCGCCCTCAACCTTTTCACATTGTCTTCATTTCTTCTTTTTTCGAAGTACTTACATGACCCAGAATTGTAGCTCTTTGCAGCGTACCAGAGAGGGCATTTTCTATTTTTGGTTTAGGTAAACAATACATTAATTATCGGTTGTATTTTAATATAGGTCAAGATCAAAAGGCGCCAAGAAAGTAGGTGACGTTTGCAAATAAATGTTGAAGAATCTGTGAATATTGTTCAACACTCACCCTTAGGCAAACGAAGCATTAGCGGCTTCCTTTCAATAAACTAAAGCGAAATTATTTAAAGCCCGTTGAACATTCAAAATCCCTCTTTATTTTATTTGCAAGAAAAGGAACATCAATGATTACTTCTAAGGGGAGATTTTACCTAAAGATGTTGTTTTTTTATTTGTAAAGTACTTTAGTCCTTATCTCATTTGAAAAGAAAGATAGAACAAACTAACGGCGTGATGTAGCATACTGAAGACAATATTATTTCTCCGAGGCATAACGGAGCAATTTCCTCTTTTTTAGATTCTTGAGCCGTCTGATACCCATTTTCCCGGAGATCAAAACCGTATACAAGCCGAAAACATCCAGGATAATTGTTATAATTGACTGTATACACAACACACCTTTTGGGAGATTGGTCTATTCAACTGAAGCGGGGAATAAAACGGTAAGGGCTTTTGTCAAACTGCCCCAGATGAACCCTTTTCCCTGTACGTATTCAGTCAGTTTCTATCCTCGGATTATGCCGGGCTTTTTCAACAGAGCAGAGCAATATGAACGTGTTACGTCCACTTTGCCTGAAGACTTTCCTGCTTTTGTTCGCCTGGAACCCTCCAAATACCATGCGCGGACTTCCGTTCAACAAAAACAGCTTCATCAAGAGAGGGACTTCTGGCTTGGACGTTGTTACAGTAAGAACTAAGACTTGAATGTCAATGGCTCTCGAATCTTTGCCATTGGTGCCTCGAAAGCTAAAGTAATTTTGCTCAACAACCTGTTATTATAACTCTATATACCGTGATAATTATAGACTTCTTTCGGACGCACTTCACAAACGCAACAACAAACTGCGATGAAGCGGGAAGAATGGGATTTTTCTTTCTGTGTAGGCAGCCTGGAGGTGTGACAAAGCTTGGTGCTGGCATGGGGTGTGTTCATGATGTGTTTGCTTTGCTACTCCTCATAATGTGTGAGCATGCTGCCCGTGCTTGCGTGTATGTCTGTGTATATTGGCACGTGTGTGAATGTGTGTGTGTGTGTGTGTGTGTGTGTGTGTGTGTGTGTGTGTGTGTGTGTGCATGTGTGTATGTGTGTGTACATGTGTGTGTACATGTATGTGTATGTGTGTGTGTTTTTTTGGGTACTTGTTTATGTTTATGCGTTCATATGTGTGTGTAACAGACACCATCGCTGCAACGCAAAACAGAGTGAAGTGGAGGTCAATGATCGCCCACGCCAGTCATCGAGGCACCGGTTGATGATGATGTGTGTATGTGTTTATTATGTATATGTGGAGGTGTGTATGTGTGTGCATGTGTGTGTATGTGTGTATGTGAGTGTGTTTTTGTTTGTTTGTGTGTGTGTGTGTGTGTGTGTGTGTGTGTGTGTGTGTGTGTGTGTGTGTGTGTGTGTGCGCGCGCG
>NW_004797728.1:335396-336956 GCF_000002075.1 Aplysia californica | reverse complement strand
GTGTGTGCGTGTGTGTGTGTGTGTGTGTGTGCGTTTTTACATTATACATATAAACCGCACGTGTGTGTCTATGTGTTTTTGTGTGTGTAAGCGTGTGCGTATGTGAGCATGCGTTGTTTGTCAGTTTTGTGTTTGTATGGTGTATGTGGAAGGAGCCTTTTACGTATTTTGCATTTCCTTCGGTTTCTCTCTCTCTCTCTCTCTCTCTCTCTCTCTCTCTCTCTCTCTCTCTCTCTCGTAAGTGTTTTACGGCGCTTGCAACTGCAAACGGTCATATGAGTCCGCAGGACACATTTAACATAATATTTTGTTTTGGTTGGAATTAATTTTGAATTTTTCTCGGGTGGTGGCCGAAGCCTACTCTTACCGATTTTATGACCCTAAATGTGCGCAACCTGCACACGGAACCTCCAAGAGTTTTTTGCCCGTATCTAAGACGGCTAAGTGAAAGATATTTTCTGCCCTAAGATCTGGGGTGTGGCTGAGAAGACAGCCAGGAGCCCAGAGGAGGGGGCAAAACGGGGGAGCGGAGTGCTCTCTCTCTCTCTCACTCTCTTTCCCTATCTCTCTCTCTCTCTCTCTCTCTCTCTCTCTCTCTCTCTCTCCCTCTCTCTCTCCCTCTCTCTCTCTTCACGTTTCTACTCATATGACACTGATCAAGACGTCAAGAAAGGCAGAGGTATATATTAGCAAAAAGATGCGATTTTGACTCCTTTTAAAACATTTTCTGGGAACTCGAGTAAAACCAGGGTTACTGTTAGCTCTAAGCTTACATACTTATGAGTGCAGAGTGATTTGATGACTGTTTTACTTTTGAGGTAAAAATAATATGAACCCGCTAAGGTGAGCAAGTCAAAAAAGGGGAATGGGGAAATTTGAGGGGGGGGGGGGGAATAGGGAGTGGAGTGCTATAATAAGTACGAATCTTCACTTATATTGCATATGTAGATATCTAGTTTCCCCAAATACCAAACATCTATATATACAAACAAAGAAGTTGGATACAAAATTCAATTTAAAACTCCAACAATAGAATTCCTTTCTTACGTCCAATATACATGTATTATTGACCTCACCAGTTGATTAAATCGCCACTCCCCAGTTCCTAGCGGTCTCTTCCGTCTTATTCTGTGCACGAACCTTGTCATTCTAGCTGGGATAATTTACTAGGAATTTCTGTATTAAGAGTACGTTATTAAGTCAAAGCGTACAATGAAAGCAGTACTACAAATTCTGGGTAAGTTTTGTTGATTTTCAATATTGCACGCGATCTGTCAAACTCGAGCGGTGTGGGGAAAGCTGAACAGACTTCTTTCTCCAGGATATGAAAAGGGTGGGGGCCTTTGTTGCTATTGAAAGATTTGCGTGTTTCCAACTACTGTTCTTTATCATATGCAAATGCGCTTTGTGGAAAAGTATGGCGGACGAGTATAATAGGCGGGTATGCCATAATAATAACATACCAACTCGGAGATATTTACATGTTGCGGGTTAGGAGTCGGTCTGTGTGCGAGAAATGTGCGTTCTGTTTACTGCTGGGTTATAATTTAATGTTCTTGT
>NW_004797728.1:328793-335133 GCF_000002075.1 Aplysia californica | reverse complement strand
GGCAGGGGTTCTGTGGCTATTGGGGTGGATCTGTTGATCTGGATTATTACTATTATTTCATTGATATTTCTGTTTTACATTGTTAGATCTGAGGTTTGTCTCAGGAGTAAGTTCCCCTGGCCTTAAAAACCAACAATGTTTATCTTATACACAAGACATTTTGTACATACCAGCAGCGAAGCACATCGACACAATAGTTTTCATATAGGGCTGGGATAAAGTAAGATAGACAGACAGACAGAAGCAATAGGGAGAAAGTAAAGAAGTAGGACCTACCAGGAGTAGCACTCTCCTACCACCCGCTATGAATACATTATACGTTTACACACCAGTTAACATATTAATAGTAATCCCATTATTAAATATTTTACTCTCTCATCGACACAATCTAGATCATTCAAGAGGCGGGCTGCTTCGTGCCTGCTCGTCACAGCCAACCTAGGCTCAGGCGAATACAGTATCCCAACACACAGTCAGGAACACTCGATTAAATATAAAAAAGGATATTTTCCACACACAAACACACAAGAATGGAACTCATGTCTTCTACTTGCGATAGCAAAACGTCAAACTGCTATACCATAGACGTCGGTCCAGTACCCTTGTGTACAGCCAAAAGCAATGCATTTTAATCAAACAACCGTGTACCACCCCCACCCCCCCTTTTTTTTCTCCCCATGTTTTGGAAATAGATATCCTCTTGTTTAGAGTTGAACCCTTAAAACATTAATACATTTGCCAACTTTTCGTTTTCTTCTTCTTTGAGACAAAGTGATATTTAGAATACCAGTGAACTGAAGCAAAATTACGACTTGCTGAGAGTGAAAGGAGTTTTCTTTTCTTTTTGTCCGTGTTGCTTTTTGTGCAGATAAAAGTTCTCCGCAGATCAAGAGTTCGAAGAGAAAGAGGCTGCGAGACAAACATAAAGTCGCTTATCGTGCGCATCGTCCCAGATCACGCATACGTCACTACCATAAATCCAAGAAACGACAGCTCCATTCACTCTCGACTTAAATGTGAAATTCCCTTGGGGAAGGCGTTCTTGTTTCGGAATCCAAAGAGACGAAAAAGGACAAAACTCTGTGTAGAATTTCATTAATAAACCAATGCGCAGGATAACGAGCATTTAAAAACAACACTGCGAATCTGCCAAACCGTGTGGTAGCTGATATCGCTCGCTATTGTAAAGAGAATGAAACATTATTTAATGAAAACATACGAGTAAAACTAAGAGAAGTGTTTTGTTTTCTTTTAATTCTAAACTGGAAAAGAAAAGGACGATTGACAGAACCCTTGGAAAAAATATAGTTCTCTCTGCTACATATATTTTTACGATCTATCTATCTATCTATCTATCTATCTATCTATCTATCTATCTATCTATCTATCTATCTATCTATCTATCTATCTATCTATCTATCTATCTATCTATCTATCTATCTATCTATCTATCTATCTGTCTGTCTGTCTGTCTGTCTGTCTGTCTGTCTGTCTGTCTGTCTGTCTGTCTGTCTGTCTGTCTGTCTGTCTGTCTGTCTGTCTGTCTGTCTGTCTGTCTGTCTGTCTGTCCGTCTGTCTGTCTGTCTGTCTATTTCGATTCTCCTGTTAGGAATTTCTTTTTCTTAAATCGAGTGTCTCTAAATGACCTTTAATATCGACATGCTTCTCTTTACTCAACTAAAACAACAAATAAACAAATAGGAGACTCGCACAAGGTACATTCTTTGCATATTTATATCAGAAAAAAGTCACTGTTACAGTCACGAGTTCTCTCAGCAAGGCTATTTTTTGTGGTTGCTCTTGAAGTACAGTAAAATCTGCTGTAACGGCCACCTGTATAAGACAATCATCTGTACGAAAAACCACTTCTCGTTTCCTCCTTTCAGTATTTTTACATTTTATGACACGGTACCCCGGCCTGTCTCAGACGGCCATTTTCTCCTTGAAAATAGATGGGCGTGTTAGACAGTTTGGACTATATTTTAAAGTTTTGTTTTGAAGACACATTTCTTACTGAAGCGATCACGGTCATTTAGTGCACGAGAACAGCTAGAAAGACTGACGAAACAGCACAGGGAAAGAATGGTTGTAAGACTGACTCAAACGACCCCCTAGGGTATCATTGGGCTGTCTTTTTGAAACACGTCTGTGAGTAGTTGGTGGGTCCTCTGGTGTGGTTTGCTCTTTCTTTCCTATCAAACATCTACCGTCCTCATCTCCCCTGCTTCGTTTTAGTATAATTTGTTACTCTCCTGTAACACCTCTTATCTTCGGCACCTATATGGCTGTATTGTGTTGCAAGTGCCGTAAAACACTTGCTACAACGAAAGAAATGCCTCTTCGTGGTTCTTCCACCCTGTATTGAGAATTGCAATCTTTTTGGGGTCCGTGTATCTCAATTATTCCACCCTGTCTCGTTAGTCTATCAGTGCAAATGTCAACCCGTCTGTCCAACAGTCTGTTTGTCCGTCTGACTGTCTGTCCGTCTGACTGCCTGTCCTCACACACAATCAAGCTATGTCGCACATCAGTGCCACACGTGTTTTTTTTTCTTCTTTTTTCCAGCATCATCCAGACGCATTGTATTATTTTATTTCAAACCCTTTAGATTTAATTGTCCCCGCGTTTGACCTTAATCCGACAACCCCCTGCCGATCTTTAGTCAACTAACTGTTTAGAAATTTGGGAAACAAACACAACGCGTTCCACACACCGGGGGAGGACTCCGTGAGGTGTGTTGTCAGGCTTTGTTGTCGTCATGAAAGACATCCCTCTTTAGCACGACATCACGACTTCTTTTCTGGTAAGTTGTTGGTTTGTAAGAAAGAGAAGAGCGCCCACAGAATTTGAAAAAAAGAACAGAAAAATAAAAGCTGTTACAATTGGGCTTGGAAAGAGGCCACTTTGGAACAGTTGGATGTCATGTCAGGAGACAGAAAGTTTTGCCATATTTGTCAAACGCCTTAGCAGATATTAACCTCTGAATTACAAGGCAGCACCACTGCATTGGGATTGGAGAGGGGGGAGGGGTGTGTGAATAGGAGAGATAGCAATAAATGGATAACCTATTATGTGTTCCAATGAACAAGTATAATACTATTTTGCTTATTCTTACTAGTCCTTTTTTCTTCACATTTTATGTAAGTTGGCGCAATCCCTTCTTCCCTTGAATAGTTTTATACTTGATGTGAAATAAAACTCTTACCAAAATACCAAAGTGTGAAAATCGCAAAAAAATGCTTATCATTCCTCCTTATAGAAATGGCATCTTCAATGAAATATTATAGACATTCACGATATATAAACTGTTTGCGTCATTCAATTTGGGGAAACAAATAACAGCGATAATTGTTCGAAATATAACCCCAATAAGCCATGTCAGGTGAACTATATTTTGCTGTCGGGTTGCCCTCTATCTACGTTCCCACGTCTGTGTTTTTATATGCTCGAGGCGAGGTACACCCTCAACATGCGTCCAACCTTGAGCGTGAATGTGTCCTACGTTCTCCTCTGCCTCTGTGAACGATGCTTTCTTTGCTTGGTTTTGCACGTATGATGTACGAATGCATGAACGAGAACAATTTTATAAGGGAAGCAGACCGAGAAAAATCTGTTCCCTCATATGACTTTATTCATTCATGCGTTCCTGGGGTGGTGAAAAGAATTAATGAACTTTGTTGGTGAAAGAAAAGAGAGGGGAAATCAACGACACAACGGCATACTTCGCCCTATTCCAGTGTGAAAAGAAGTATCGAAAAAAAACTTTTTCTAGTTTTTATTAGTATATATTTAGTTTCGTTACTCTTAATCGCACGCAGTAAAGATATATCATTATAAAAAATGTTTCAATCAGGGTGTTAACTGTTGAGAACAGGGACATTTGCCACGGGAAAGAGCAGATGAATCGGCTCTTTCTGTGTCTCTTGTCTTTTGTAGGTTTGCACTAATAGGAGAAGAAGAATTAACCGTTCAGACAAAACTACTGAAAGTTCAAAATAAATAAATACTAACTGGCTTTGAACATAAGAAACACATTGGAGAGCCTTTTGTAAAAAGTAGGAGTGGAAAAGTATTCTAGTGAACTTTGAAAGAAAATGGAGGGATTTAAAGAATAGAAAGGAACATGTGTGGAGAGATTAGGCTCTGCTGGTGTAGCGTTGCACAAACACAACTACACTGTTAAAAAAGAAACCTAACTCGGCTTTGTGTGCAAGTCTTGAGAATTCTGAGTCTGAAGACTTTCCTTCTACTGTTTATGTTTCTGTTCCTGAAGAGAATGTTACAGGTGAAAAGCAAAACGATATACTGGATTAGGTTTCTCCTCTGGCTTCTCGGTGGCTTATTTGTCACAATAAACACAATTCTAATTGAGGAAAGGAAACCAAAAGGAAGAAGTTTTGCAGTCACGATGTCGCCAGATATTGTTAAAAATTAGATATCTCTTCCCACCCTCTTCCAATGATGTAAGACTTAACTGTTTGTCGGAAATCAAGTGAATTTTGTTCCCACTTTTCTATTAGAGGGCTACAAATTTTTTACATTGCCTCTTTCTGAAAATATAGACAGAAATTGAATATTTGAATACAGCTGGTAAGAAGTGAGATAAAGTGGCTAAAACATAAGGAAAAAATCTTTTGTTTTCAAACGTTGGGAGCTTCATTGGCATACTCTTTGTTTTTGTTACTGAAAGCCGTTGTGATGCCGTCTTTGCTTGTTCTTTTCTTCTTCTTCAGTTAATGAGGGTAGACGTTTCTTTACCGTCAAAGTCGACTATTTTACCCTTGGTCATCTAGTCTTGCACCTATTGGTTTTGATTTGGACCATTTCAAAACTGATATTTTACTTCCAATTATAATCAAAGAAACTGAAAAGAGAAACGTATCCTTGACGGCTTCAAAAACAGGTCCATGTACTAAATTCTTAAACTAAAACAAAAACAAGAAAAATAAATAAAGAAAGAAAGAAAGAAAGAAAGAAACCAAAATAAATGACATAACAAAACTATTTTTAAAAGAGACTGAGAACTTGGTTATTGTTCTGAAATAATACAGTTCGCTCCTGAACTGAAGTGTATGCTTAAGCTCATTAATGTATTATTATTACGTCGTGTTATACAGATATCTCCACGCCGCTAACTACCTGCCTTATTCCGTCCTTAAGCTGGACCTCGGGATCTTCCCGCCAAGAACGGCTGCTGCATCTCCAGACTCCTGCGATAAAACCGTGGAAGGGAAGCGAGTAATCTCCCGTTAATCGCCAGGCTTAGATGATATAGCTTGACGCAAATGCATAAACCTTGTCATTGATACGGGGCGAATGGCGTTGTGTGGCTCAGATTTCGAGCGACGGAACTACTGCAAATCACTGCAGCGCTAGAGACCAATTTAGATGTTCTTTCTTGGTGTTCTGAAAAGAAAATCTGTTCGTGAATATCTTCCTTAGGGATCAGAGTTGATTCTCGAAGGTTTCGCAAGACTGGTTGTTAGTTTTGTCAGTTTTTTTCTTTTAAATCAAGTTGGTTGCAGTGCACATCATAACTTTCACTTGGGATGAAACTAAAAAAACAAACAAACAAACACACACACACACAAAATGCCAGCGTCTGGAAAATAGAGATTTATCTATCTCATCTATCTTTCAACTTTGGGAAACTCGTTTATGATGCAAACCCTGCATGTGAATCCCAAACGAAAGTCCCCCCCCCCCCCTAATAGAGCAAATGCTACCTGTTGTCGATCCAAACAGCAAAAAAAGAAGAGACAATTAATGATCCCTGTTGACAGCTCTATGCATGTGCGAGCAGCATTCATGAACAATGTGGGATTGGCGAGTGATTTGATGTGGTTTGCTCCTTTTCCTATGGAACAACTGTCGGCCTTTTCTCTCCTCCTTTTTTACCCCCTTGTATTTTGTGTTTTAGTCACACCTGTGACCATCCGCACTTAAATGACCTAACAATATGTATGTTGCAAGTCCCGAAAAACTGTTTCAAAAAAAAATAAAAAAATTAAACATACACAAAAATGCACACTTAAGGCTGCCTCAGGTAGGATTTCTAGCAACACGACCTGTTTTCGATTTATGCTAAGCATAAATATTTTAGTTGCAGGTTCCCTTAATGAACTGTATCGACTTTCATCCGAGACACTCCAGATATACCGGAGTTTATGAGAGATTGTAATAACTTTATTAGCTCGGAAACTGAATTGGTAAATCCTAGAACGCCAACGCGTGCATGATATCTACCATCTACGTCATTTTTTTTTTTTTACACAAGTGCAGCCATTCTTGGGAGTGTTTGTGGTGTGTGTGTGTGAGTGCACGTATATATATATATATA
>NW_004797728.1:323988-328526 GCF_000002075.1 Aplysia californica | reverse complement strand
CACTTTACAAAAACAAAAACAAACAAAAGAGCTTTTCTTTCGGTCAGAACGCATTATATGCATTCTAAAGCACTTATTGCAGAATCTTTAATTGGGGTTAGGCTCCATATAAACACCATATTATATTATTATTGAAATAAAGTAGGAGCACCAGAAAATCTGATCTTCTTCGTCAAATCGATCAATCATATTCGAAAAGTCGGACAAGTGTAGATCCCACTTTATGAAGGCGTATAGAACGATCTGAGCGGTGCCAGTCTTGACGTAGGATAATCCTACTCTGGTAATAGCATATCAGTGTCGAAAGACGAGAAGAGAACTCTGTGTCTCTGTATTGTATGGGCAATGTAGAGTATCTAAATGTTGCAGAGAAATGAAATGGGAGAGGAATGATATTTTGGTTTTTGCATGAACTTTTTGTGAGTGTGTGTTCATTTGTGTTTGGTGTGTGTTTTTTTTCTCATTGTAGATACTAGTTGAAGTGTATCCGTTGCATAACTGTAACATGTAATTCTCTTTCTTCTACCGTAACCCTTATCTCTCTCTCTCTCTCTCTCTCTCTCTCTCTCTCTCTCTCTCTCTCTCTCTCTCTCTCTCTCCGTCTGTATTTCTCTCTGTTGCCCTCTCTTTCTCTCTCTCCCCCCTCTCTCCCACTCCCCCCTCTCTCTTTCTCCCCTTCCCGTCCCTTACCCCCTCTTGAGTACTGAACACTATTTCACCTCGCTCATGACCATTATTCTCTCATGCAATTTCTCTTTCTCTCAAGGAGCACCAATTCCTTCTTCCATCCTGCCACCAATCCAAATGACCCGGGCCTACGATTTGCCAGTAGTAGAAACTATTATTGGCGTCTTGGGAGGGTTATAATTTCATGAATATGTATCATGCTGCACCCACCCCCCTCCCCTTTCAAAGTGTCCGCGCATTGTTCCAGACATGGTTAGTGGGCGTATGAGCTGAGAAGTACATGGATTAAAATGTGTCTCGACGCAGAGCTAGAAGGCGCTCGTCAGTTTTAGGGAATGTGGAGTTAGGCAACCAGAGCTACCTACTTAGAGAACCTAAAGAGATGGGTAACGGCGAAAGATCAGGGTAACGTAGCTTTTTAAGAGCATCCGAGCAAAGGGATGAATGGAGAACCATGATTGCTGATGTCTTTCGCAGATCTGGCACTTGATGATGAGCGTGATGATGGGGTTATTGGTATTAACTAAAATTTTGTTGTTCATTTGGCTTGCATTTGGTTGTAAAAGAATATCCGTCTATTTGAATAGAATTCGAGATATTTGCAATTGGAGTAGGTTTGGAGGGGGTGAAGGAAGGGGGAAGTGTGTGGTGTCAGAGGTGAAATTATAGAAAAAATAGCCGCCTTAGTTTGGTGACTTCCGAAGCTTGAGAGTCAATGGAAATTGCAAAGTTACGGTTTTTGTGCCTTTGATTAATGTTTTTCAGTAATACTCTACACAGAAACATATTCTTACAAGGACATTAAAGATGTTGATAAAAAAAATAAAAATAAAATAAAAGTAAAGTTCGATAGAAATGGCTCAATAGTGGGGAAAATGTTGATCTCCGATTTCGTTTTTTCGACGAGCGCCTGATTCCATCACGTCGTGACTCAAACACTCGTGGCTGGTCTGGGTGGGACAAAAGGTACAGCATTCTGCCCCCTCACAGATCACACAGTGCGGCATTGAGTACTTCGTGTTGTGTGGAGATTTTATTGCTCATGCAGGCAGTAATTCAGTCCGTTTGGCAAAGTTTCAGTCATTTGAATGGCGTACAGATTCTGGAACTTTCTTTGCTTTGATTTTATGTCTTCGTTTTTCTTGACTTTTCTCTAACTTTATTAATGTTATATTTGGTCGGTTCTGATTTCTTTTTTCGTTTCTTCTTTTCTAATTATTTATTCTTTTCATTGGTTAACATTCTTTTTTAATTCGCATGTCTTGCATTTATAAAGATCGTTGTTATCTTTTTGCCGTTCCAACGTTAGTACACTTAATTGCCTGGATCACTTCATGAAATTGTAGACCGTTTTGTATCTTAATTTTACAACGTTCTGCAAGGCATTTTTGGCCGTTTTGAGTTACAAAATCCATAAGGTCAAAAATCAAATGCTGTATCCGCTCTACTAAAAGCGTAAGAATATTCGGAGTCGTTATCAAGATATTCAAAAAATTGCGTTTTTATAAAAAGCTTGACATTTCATTGTTATGAAAATTTATGATGTTAAATTTCTCAAAACTCGTCGTTGATGAGATATAATTTTGTAATTCTAAGCTAGGGCATTGCACTGTCGAATTTTACGTGTTCAATGTAAGATGTATGAGGTCTACCCTTACTTTTCTTTGAATCTAATTTGCCCTGCAGCAGTTGCCATCAGGTCTGTTTTTGTGTTTCTGTTTGCGTGACCAAGGTACTTGAGTCTCCTTTTACTCATCCCAGAAAGCGTACAACACCAGTATCAAGTTGGTGTTTTTTGACATTTTTATTTATTCTTTTATGAGTGCATTTGATCATCCAGAGAGGTAATCTGTAAAACCACATTCATAATGCAGACTCATAGACTGGCATCTGTGGTGGAACAATCAGACCCTTCGCCGTTGCACACCGAAGACGTGAGTTCGATTCCCGGGCGCGCGCGCGCGCTGTGTGTGTGTGTGTGGGGAAGGGGGGTTAACGAGTGTCCGTCTTTTGGCTTTGACACTGTCCCTTTAAGCCTATAGCTTGACCCTAACAGACCCAGTCGCAGCTGTCCTCCCCTTAGATATAAATTGTGTCGATGGGGGCGTAAGATATCTGCAATTGTAGCGTGCTGGAACATTGCACAGGGTGGGTCTGTCCCGCTCGTCATGAGCACCTGGGATAGGATTTTTTAAATACAGCGAGTTGACAGCTGTTCACACATCTGTGGCGCCGAGGGGAAATAAGACGCTCGTCAAAATAATGAAATCGAAGAAGCCTACTTTTGGGCAATTTGTACTGATTTCTCCCCCTTTAGCTCAACGCCTTCAATGTCCATTTACGGATATATAATATATTTGTGGATTTTACTGATTAGCATTGAGGAAAGGCGCAAAAATGTAAATTTGCAGCTTTCAAGGATATTCAAGCCTCGGAAGTTACAATTTTCTCAGTAGGTTTTCCTATGACACTAGGCGAACCCCGTCTCCTTCAATTGCAAATACTCGGGGCTTCTATTCAAGACAGATGGTTTTGTTGGTTTTGTTTTTAATCAAAGGCAAAACAATTTTTAAAAAACAAGTTTTAAGATGATACCAATAACTCCATGTGTGCAGAAAATGACGGGCGTCTGATTCTAGCGTGCCGCAACACATTTGTGTGTACTGAATATATTTCTCACAGGCGGCTATTTTACAAGTCTGATGAAACATGTCTTTGTGAAATAAGCAGACCAGCTGCTTTCAGCAGGGTTTCTTTAGGGTTTTTCCTAATGTGACGACATTTTCCATATCTTTACTTCCTTTATCTTTGCTGTTTTGTATCCTGTCTCATTTTAGAAAATAAAAAAACACCCTAAACCAAATAGAACAAAATCACAATAATAAACAAAGTAAAAAAAAAAACAAAAAAAAACCCAAAAACAAACCCGACCCCCCTCTCCAACTGGAAAAACAACTCTGCTATTTCTCATGTAAAGCCCTCTTTTGTCAAATATATATTTTCAATACAAATTTCTTGTTGATGGTTGGCAGGTGCTCTGGTGTGGTTTGCTCCATCTTTCCTATCAAACATCAATTGTCCTTAACCAGCTCCTTGTTTGCTTTGTATACATGTATTACTCTATCGTAACACCTCTTATTTTCGGTATCTACAAGACTTATTTGAGTTGCGAGTGCCGTAAAACTCTTATTAAAACAAAAACAAAAACAACACGCCCCCCCTCCTCCCCACCCCAATCCTTTTATTCTTTTCTCACCCTCTTCAGCTGCTTTCTGTTGTTTTTTTTTTGGGGGGGGGGTGGGAGATAGTTTTGTTTTCTTCTGTATTGTTTGTTTGTTTGTGCGTTTTTCATTCCATTCTTCCCACTGCGGTGTAGTTCTTAAATCTTTCTTTCGTTCTCTTCAGTTTCGAATATCATGTTAGTTGTCTCTATGTCCACTGTCTCCGGACATATTACACAGAACATGTTGGGAGAGCCCCGGGCTGGTCAGGAGATGGACAGAATGCAAATGACCACCTGGGTGGGATAATAATACGTCCGGCCAGATGACCACTGCGCACTTTCTGCTCAAGTGATTGTGTTGTGATATTTTCTGAGCGTTTCCTCGTTTAATCAAGCGCGGTGTTTCTGTAAGTGGTGGAAAGGTGTAATGTGTGCAGGTGGTCTATCTAGAGTCTGGAGGATAAGATACGATTAACGTTTTTCGTCAAAATACTGGTATATTGGTTTTGTGCTTTACCACACATACACACACATATACGCACACACATATACATACATAGATAAAACACACACACACACACACACACACACATACTCGCACACACACACACACACACACACACACACA
>NW_004797728.1:321839-323612 GCF_000002075.1 Aplysia californica | reverse complement strand
GGGGAGAGAAGAAAAAAGAGGGGGAGGCAGGGAGGAGGGTCCATTGTACTCCCTTTTCTATTTTCACGTTATCATTGTGCCCCTTTTAATTTCTTTCCGTATTTTTTAAAACTAAACCTTTTGTTTTCTCCGTTCCGAATAGCTTCTGTTAATAAAGGAGACCATCTAATCATAACGTTGCATGTCCATATCCTATTCATAATAAATATTTCAGGCCATAACGCCGACATGATGCCTGCGGCTCTTGGGGCATGGGACAATTAAAATTTCCAAGGCTTTTCGGTGTCATAGAAAGTAGGTTGTGACAGGAGAAACTAGGTGAAAGTAAGAAAGATGAAAGAAAATTAGAGAGTAAAACACAAAAAATTTAGAGATTTGAAAAAGAAAAGCATTGAGGACAGGGTTTTTAGAAATAAACTGCGACGACAGTACTAAAAGGCACATAAATGAATTCAATCCAAGACGTACGTGAGGAGCAAATTTTAATATTTATGTCTTATTAGCGATTTAGTTTTAGAGAATACAGTACTTTTTAAACAATAACAAAGCACAATTTTTAAGGAGCGAGTGTCCGATTAAAAGGTTTTATTCCGGATGGACTGCAACCATGTCACCAGTCATGGTGATACTACTACGTCTACAGTCGGAATTGTCTGATACGGCCACCTATTGTTGAGGAGAAAATTGGCTGTCTTAGACAGGTCAACGCGTCTTTATAATGTTAAAAAAAGCAAGGAAGAAAATGGGAGGTTACTGTTCGTACAGACAGACAGATAGACAGACAGACAGACAGGCAGGATAGAGCAGGTTCAAATGTATTTCATAAGAACATCAGTACAATTAATTATTTTTAATCACTAGACATAACGTTCAACACCCACCCATTCGTGGTGCCGGTGGTCAAGTGGGGCGGTTCCCAACGGACTATCAGCCGTAAGGTCGTTGGTTCGAATCCCATCAGGGGCTCAATGTTGTGTCCTTTCCTTATCCTCTCTCCTTCTCTGTCTCGGTTTCTTTTACCTCCTTTCTGCCTGTCTTCCTGACGTTTGCATTTCCCTCCTCTTCTCCTCCCCCCCTCTCTCTTTCAGTTTCTTTCTTGTGCTCGTTATGCTGTTTTTCTCATCATCAACAAACCATTCTCGAAAGGTTCATGCCCTTTTCCCCATATCATCTAACACTGACTGTTTTCTTGGCTGCCTTCTGTGTTTCGTAAGATAGTTCATACTTGCCAGCTCCCCATATTACGCATATAATCTTTCATATTCCTATAAAAAAAAAGACGTAAAAAGTTAATCTATAGAGTCTAACTCTCAAAATAAAACAAAATCGTTGGGAAATTAGAGCCATAATCAAACGAAACAGGACGAGGAACAGAATGGAGACAAAAAGAGAGACCACATAGCGAAAATGTTAAGGCGTGAATGAAGACCGAGGGCAAGGAAAAGGAAGAGGAAAAAAAATAGACGAAAAAAGAAACCACGAGAAGCCTTCAAAGAGACAGGCGATATCAAGCACCCAGTTATTTTGTCTGGCCGCCACCTTAGCGCGCCTCTAGAATGTCCTGGCTCAGAGACCTGCAATTGAAATCCGCAATGTCAAAACCCGTCGAGGGAAATAACTCGCCGCGGAGGGAGATAAAGGGAGACAATTTGACGCAGCGCCTGGTCTCGTTGAGATTAGCTTTCGTAATGATCGGGCTTGCTTAACGTTTGGATGCCAGTGACCGACCGGAGCTCACGTCTGTGTGTGTGTGTGTGTGTGTGTGTGTGTGTG
>NW_004797728.1:313632-321582 GCF_000002075.1 Aplysia californica | reverse complement strand
CTGGACAAAACCGACAGAGCAGATGATGACCTTCAATAACAAACGCATTGCTTTCAAGGCCGCGCGCCTTTAGGGGGACTGGTTTGGGCAGTTGGTCTATTCATTATGTGCACTGAGCCACCAGAAACCGAACCACACAGAACCGAAACAAAACGATCCTCCAATGGGCATAGGGTATAACACCATATGCCGTCCTGACAAATTCATGAGATGTTGCGTCGTTCTCTATCATTTCACAGCATTCCTCACGGCTTCCTAGACTTCCGCTGCCATTCATACCTGTTTGGTGAGTGGTTGACTACCCCGGCGCACGTGTGCGAGGTCTACGCCTCCCTCCGATGGGAGAATTTGAGCAGTGAATGCCGTGGGCGGTTTGATTGATGTTGTCTAAGGGGGAAACGAATTAATAGTATTGGGTTGGGACATCGTTCTTTGTCTAGATCCAACCTGTCCTTTTGTAAAACGTATTTTAGAAACGTTTTCCTCCTTTATTATTTTTTTTTTTGGTCGTGTTAATACGCCAAAGTCATTTACTTCTAGACATCACTATATCATTATAAAAGATAGATGTTTAGAGAAAAAGCACCAAGATTAATAACTTCGACTCTAATGCAGAAAATAATTATAGAGACGTTAGGTAGCCTATATAAATTTTCTACAACTTTTAGGCTAATCATGTGCAATATCATCGGTGATGATATTGAAGAAGAGATGATGGAGAAGGAATTGGCGGAAGAGGTGGTGGAGGATTAGAAGTAGGAGGAAGAAGAAAAATGAGAAGGCGAGGAAGAGGAGGAGGAGGAGGAGGAGGAGAGAGTTCAATAAGGCGACATCAAGGAGGAGACAATAAATAGGAAATTGAACAGAGAGGGGAAAAAAGGGGAGGGGTGTAGGAGGAGGGGGATGATGAGGAGTGGAAAATATTTTACGATAATGAAAAGATCTCTTTTTGAGTTATCTTTTCACGAGTAAAAAAATTAAAGGAAAAATGGCGCGATAACAATATTAAGAGAATGAATAATCATGCAGAAACTTGGGCGCTCTAGCTATCTAAAAACAAATTAGAGCCGTACAAATACACGTTCAGGGAATAGTTTAGTCAGAGTTTTACGTCACTTACAAAACAAATAGGTTACATGATCATAGTGAGTCCCGTTTCAGAGAATGGAAGAATTTTTACAAAGTAGGAAATTGCTATTCCCGGTCATAGCTAAAAAGCGAGGACGATTCATTAATTAATTAGCGTTCAAAACGCGAACTTTTGGCATGTCAAAAGTCAAGCTTTACTTTTTTTTCTTTTGTACCCAACTTAATTGCGTTCATGATTTTCTTTCGAGAGACACTTATCATTTTTATGACTTTTAGCCGAGAATCCTAGAGGAAAATCAGGACATTTTCAATGCAGCCTTCTAAGGTGTGACGGGTTCTAGCCCATTAAACATGGAGAGGTAATGTTTAGATTCGTGGAATGATTAAAATTTAATGTCTTGGCATCATCAATCAGGTCAGCACTGTACTTGAAAATGTGGGAATGGTCCTCTTTATTTGTAGGATTAATTTCTAAAGGTGTTGAAAGCTGGCTAGGCTGGAGTTTTACGGCGATTTTGTGCACTGCTGGGTAAAATAAACACACCTTTTTTTACCACATGCAAGTACTTATCCCCGATAAACTGCTGTGTGAGATTTACATGTACAGGACGAAAGGGATCAAAGGGAGAGCGTAGTGATAAATACAGCGGGAAAGAAGGGAGGGGGAGGAAACTGGGTAGATTTTTGTAATAAAAACTGAGTAGATATTTGTAATATTAGGGTAGGAGAAACACACACACACACACACACACACACACACACACACACACACACACACACAAACACAAACACACACACAAACACAAACACACTCACACACACACACACACACACACACACACACACACACACACACACGCACACACACGCACGCACGCACACACAACACACACATGGACACTCACTCCACATTTTACTCTCCATCTATCTGTCTGCCTCTCTCTGTCTCTCTCTTTCTCTCTCTCTCTCTCTCTCTCTCTCTCTCTCTCTCTCTCTCTCTCTCTCAAACAGATTAGCAAGAAAATGAAGTTATAGAAAAACAAACAGAGAAAGAGCAAAGGGAAAAGAAATGAAATGAAAAATGAAAGAAAGGGAGAGAGAAGGAGAGTAAGAAAGATGGAAAGAATAAAGATAGAAGAGAGCTATGAAAATGAAAGGAAAGAAAGAACGAGAGAGAGAGAGAGAGAGAGAGAGAGAGAGAGAGGAAGAAAGAGAGAGAGAGAGAGAGAGAGAGAGAGAGGGGGGGGGTAGGCAGAGGCGTGGAGAGAGAGAGCCAGAGCGAGAGCGAGAGAGAGAGAGAACGAGAAAGAGAGAGCGAGAAAGAGAGAGATAGATAGATAGATAGAGAGAGAGAGAGAGAGAGAGAGAGAGAGAGAGAGAGAGAGAGAGAGAGAGAGAGAGGGAGGGGAGGAAGAGAGAGAGATAATGACACAAGAATGAAAAAGAGAGGGAGATGTGTAGGCTATAATGTAAACCTGAAAACAAAGCCAATAAACAGTGTAGGAACATGAAAAACAACAACCCCAAACCCAAAAAACCCAAAATATAAATTGAACAAATAAACGCTGAAACCCCCAAAATAACCCACCGAATTAAAAATTCGCCCTTCCAAATGCCCGTCACGGACCACATTATGTACCCTGGGAGGGGCGGGGGTGGCTTCTGGCAAACTGAAAATGCCCACTGTTGTGTTATGGGTTCATTTTCTCACCTTAGCTTGACCATATGGGTCAGTTCACCGGCTCATGACGGCTCACTGAAGTGTGACGTATTGTCTCTGCCCAACGACAATGTTGGAATACCGGGAGGGATGAGGGTGGAGCGCGTGCACGTGTGTGTCTATGTGTGTGTGTGCGTGTGCGTGTGCGTGTGTGTGTGTGTGTGTGTGTGTGTGTGTGTGTGTGTGTGTGTGTGTCTGTGTCTGTGTGTGTGTGTGTGCGCGTGCGCTCGGGTGTATGCCTGTCTGTGTATTTATTTGAGCGTGAATGAATGTGTTTGAGTGTATGTACCTCAGATACTTCGACGAAGTCTTTCTTTCTTCATTTGTCGTCTCAATCTCTTACTTTTGCTCTGTCTGTCTGTCTGTCTGTCTGTCTGTCTGTCTGTCTGTCTGTCTGTCTGTCTGTCTGTCTGTCTGTCTGTCTGTCTGTCTGTCTGTCTGTCTGTCTGTCTATCTGTCTGTCTGTGTAGATAGATAGATAGATAGATAGATAGATAGATAGATAGATAGATAGATAGATAGATAGATAGATAGATAGATAGATAGATAGATAGATAATATGCTGTTTAATGAATAGATAATATACAAATACGATGCACCTTTACCGACAGACATTGCACGTTTTGTTTCTATTGAACCGCGGACAAATACCAGAAAGCCTGCCTGCCTATGCTGTGTACTAAGTGGTAACGTAGACAATCTCTGAACCTACTCAGAGTCATTCCAGATCGATTTTCCAGGGATCTATCGTCGCTAATTATTGATCTGGCCGCTCCGCTTGATTAATCATCGGCAGTTTTGTTTTGGGGTCTTCATTCACCCAGTTGGAAAAGTGGAAAAGTAACAGGGCCGTAGCCTGCGGTGGGTTTCGTGTCTTATGCAACGTTTGCGTGACGTGAGCATGGTTGAGGTTTAGTTAAGGAAACTGCGTGGATACAGTTTTGCATAATAGTATTGTAGTGTGCTATTCCAAGACAAAATTGCTATTGTCTCCTGGAGAGGAGAAGTAGGTGCAGTTTTTTTTGCTTTAGAGTAAGAGGTATGAGGACGAGGTGCGTTTTTGTTGTTTTAGAGTTAGGGAGCGTAGCGTTACAGGCTGCCATGTATTTGTTGTAAAATGCAGTCATACTAACATTATGACGATATATATTATCTTCTCAGTTAAAATTGATAGGAAAAGATGGTAGAAATTGGAACTGAACTAAACTCTACCACCCTTTAGGAAGGTGGGCGAATTCTGATGATTATTATGATGATGTCAAGGGTGAATAGAGGCTAAACAGTGTCGACGAGGGGAAACAAAAACTTTTACAACATCCCCAATAGATAAATGAAAAAGATAATGCGAGGCAACAGCTCTGCAAACAAGGCCAAATTGCTGTTCCTCTGTGTCAGTGAACTGAGTCCGCAACGGCGCCGACTCGCTGTAAAGCTCCAAATAAAAACAACTACAAAAACAATAGCGTCAACAAAGTGTTTATGTGACTCTCTATCGACCAGTTATCAACTCGTTAACCTTGGAACGACCCCCTGATCCTCGGAGAACGAGGCAAACAACAAACGACCTGCCCGCTTGCCTGCCTGCCTGCACTGTGTTGTTTTTCATGACGCCAAATGGGATCTGACGTCTAGCTTTGAAAATCCCAACCCACAACAAGGTTTTGGGTTTCCCCACATCCAAAGACAGAAGGTCGAGCGCCCTTCCTGTTGGAGCCCTGGGCAAAGTCTGGGAAGATTCCTCTTCCCAGCATGCATCTGTGATGTCTATGTAAGCATGCCTACTTCCTGTTGCTGTGGGTGCATCTGTTCTGGGATAGAGAAGGGCACGCGGTTTTCTTTTTAAGTTTGTTTTTAATTGGTACAAGTTCTCTATTTGTATAATTCAATCTTCGCACGAAAGCTCTGTTTTTGTGGATTGCTTTTTCCTGACAGCGCTAGCATGTTTATTTGTGTTTTCGCTCGTGTTAGCAAGTTAAAAAATTCATAGGAATATTGATGATTAGAAAATATTGACAATAACAGAATGCACATGCTTTTATCTCTATTCCGGTTTCAACAAAGCTACTCATCCACACTCTCTGCAATGTGCATCTGTAAAAAGCGAACAACGTTTTCTCAAATGCGCTTAAGAGTGGTATGTTTTTAATTACCATAGACGCATATTTGGGCCATACGGTTTAGAAAATCTATCTATCTATCTATCTATCTATCTATCTATCTATCTATCTATCTATCTATCTATCTATCTATCTATCTATCTATCTATCTGTCTGTCTGTCTGTCTGTCTGTCTGTCTGTCTGTCTGTCTGTCTGTCTGTCTGTCTGTCTGTCTGTCTGTCTGTCTGTCTGTCTATCTTACCACCAGGTGGCGACACTATTCTACCTTTAGCCAAGTCTTGTAGCAGCCCACCTAAGACGAAATGTGCTGATAACAAGTAATACAAAACCTTTTGTGTTGGGTTGCAGTTTTTAACTGAAGCTAAAGGACTTGATGTTTTCGTGTGCTCTTCAAATGGACGTCCTCATTAGTTGATGAGTAATGAAAGTTATCACTAGCCGAGTGTTCTTAGCAACATTGAGACACCACCGTTTGCAATGAGATAATGCCCTCATATAAGAATGTTACACACAAAATATCTGAGTCGAGGTTTTTTTCTGGTGGACTGGAATTTGGGCTTTTTTTTGTTTCTCCGTATTTTTTTTCTTTCTTTCTTTATCAAACACGTTAAAACATTACGGCTAACGTCTTCGATAAGATAAAGTTTGGATTTCTAGATCAAGCAAGGTGGTAAATTGGAGTCTTACCGCCCCCCCCCCCCCCCCCCCACACACACACAAACAAACAACAAAATAAATATCAAAGTAATATTATTATTAACAACCTCTAGTTAACAGTAACGTTCACAACAATTATTATTGAGTGACCGTTCTATCTCCGTACCCTCTGAACATGTCTCAATAAATAGATTAGCCTTCCTTTCAATGTAAAAAAAAACAAACCCACTCAAACGTGTTAGTAAAACTGCGTACGTTTTCCTACACGACAAGGAAGGGCGCGTCTTTTTTTAAAGCCTTAGATCGAACGAAACTAACAAAACACAACAGAAATTTCCCATTTAAACGTGCTAATGATGGTATCTGGGCTGTATCTCTGAGATCGAAGTGGCAGCTCCAAGTCACATCACTTCTTTCTCCTTGCTTGTTGCAGCTCTTTCTTGTCAGTTCATGTTTCCCCCACAGAGGCCCACTCAAAAAGCAATCGGCAGTCTCCGTTTTCGGGGAAATTAGTTGATCTAACCTTTCTTACTCAGCTGCCATTATCCCGGTACAGGAGAGAGGTGGGCGAAGAGTGTTGCTCTCCAAATAAATCAACTCTCGCTCGTGCATCGCGACAGCTTCCCGCGGGTTGGGGTGTTTTTCTTTCCGTTCTAAGAGTAAAGAGTGCTTTCAGCTGGCTCCGGTGCTGTCTTCACTGTGGTTCGAGAGCAGTAGGGGGTTAAGAAATCATTTGGGTTGATCTGGAGAGTGTGTGATTTGGGCTCAAAGTCGTATTTTTTTTCCTTCCCCGTGATTGGTCAATAACGTTCGTTCTTATATCTAATGAGAGGTATGTGAGGGTGCTAACCAAACGGAACAGAAAGAGTTATATTGACCAGGCATGTTGTGGTGTGTGCTTTTCTCTCTCTCTCTCTCTCTCTCTCTCTCTCTCTCTCTCTCTCTCTCTCTCTCTCTCTCTCTGTGTCTCTGCCTCTCCCTCTCTGTCTCTCTCTGTATCCCTCAAACTATTCCTATCTTTCTATCTCTCTGTCTCTTTCTCTATCTCTTTTAGGGGGGGGGGGTAGGGATATTATTTACTTAATATACTTAATATATGTTTTGTAGATTAATATACATACGAATGCACGAGGGCGCACGCAGACACACTCAAACAAACACACATGCACACACACACACACACACACACACACACACACACACACACACACACACACACACACACACACACACACACACACACACACATAAAATGACATACATATAATTTAATATAATATATATTTTTAAAATTATAAGTATAGTATGATGTACACGTGATGAATTTAATTAATGAATGTAAAGCCTCTGTGTGTGAGTGTTTTAGTGCGTGTAAAACTATCTGTGAGTTTGTCCTCATCAGTTGTTAGGACTGAAGTTATCAGTCGGTCGGAAGATTTGTATATTATGTGTCTGTATCTACTGGCTACTAGTCAGACTCGGAGAGCAGTAAGTTTTTCAGTTCACGTTGGGCTCTCTTACCTTATCTTCATGCGTGGAGAAGCGTGAGAACGGAATATTTTCTGCAAAATTATGTAAAAGTTTAAATTTGTAAATTATAATCCAGGCCTAATAAATTGTTCTGTACAAACAAGGTGTAACTTCCTCCTGGTAACTGAAGAATACATTCAACTTTTATTGCAGCGTCTTTGCGTGATCATAACATTACTTCATCTGGGTATTTACAGAAAGCTGGCTATTATCTGGGTCCTAAACAAACATCATCAGCTTTTATTACCATAACATTGCTTTTATTACGTTACTGCAAGCAAAGGGAAGTATCAGTTTGGAGATCTTTCAAAGCATTCAATCGAGCTACGAAGCATTATAATATTTTCCACCGCCTTTCTCCTTCACTCATGAATGGATCAAATTTTACGACCATTGTATTAGCCTAAGAAAGGCGGCACTTACATTACACACAAGTGACAGTGGGTGTGGTTGTCCTCAATTTTTATAATAAAATCAGGTTCTTATTCTTTTCTTCCATAAGAGGGACAAAGCACACAAAGCAGCGATTAACTCTTTCTATACTGTGTACAGATACCTCGCAACACCTTAATATATCCTTCCTTTGGAATTACAAAACTTTTTCTGACATTTTTTGCCGTTCTTTTTTAAATTACAAAAACCATGAGATAGGAAACCAAATGTTCTATCTGCTCTACCAGAATCATAAGATTATTCAGAGTAGTTCTCAAAATATTCCAAGAATTCTCTTATTCGAAAAAGCTTCACACGTTACGAAAGAGTGTGAGAGAGATAGAGATAGAGATAGATAGATAGATAGATAGATAGATAGATAGATAGATAGATAGATAGATAGA
>NW_004797728.1:305981-312955 GCF_000002075.1 Aplysia californica | reverse complement strand
AGAGAGAGAGAGAGAGAGAGAGAGAGAGAGAAAGAGAGAGAGAAAAGAGAGAGAAAGAGAAAGAGAGAGAGAAAGGAAGAAAGAAAGAGAGAGAGAGAGAAAAAGAAAGAGGAGAGAAGGTAAGAGGGAATTAGTATAAAAGAAAAGATGGCAAAAACAGCCAAAGCTTCTTTGTGGTAATAAAATTAGAGGTTAATTTGCTAATCTGGTTTAACAGAGCCTTGAAAACCTTTACTTTAGGGACACTTCGACTCTGCATTAGAGTTCAAGTAGATCTACTCACGCCAACGTTCCTCTCTTTGCCTCGAGCAGATGTGAGTGTTTCCTGGAGAAAGGTTTCAGTTGTTGGAGATTTTGGAT
The DNA here is from genome assembly GCF_000002075.1 of Aplysia californica. Taxonomy (NCBI): domain Eukaryota; kingdom Metazoa; phylum Mollusca; class Gastropoda; order Aplysiida; family Aplysiidae; genus Aplysia; species Aplysia californica. The sequence goes on along the minus strand of NW_004797728.1, from coordinate 312,595 downwards.
ATTAAATTAAGGGCATAATATTATTATTGTAGCAAAGTAAATGCTAAACAGGCTGGTCTTTAAATTGTCGAAATATCTTGAGAAATGTTTAGATATGCCACATTTTGTAACACAGGGTGTAAAAACAATGTCTGGAGAAAACGGCTTTAACCTTAGGATGTTGATCAAATTTTTTACACATTTTTAACATTTGGTGAAGTACAGCATGTTGCAAAAATAATTAATAAAAAATGTTCTTTAGACTTAAGTAAATTATCTGTTCAGTATGTAATTGAGAAATGGGTAAATGAGTGTTTTCTGGTAGAACTAATTTAATTTTTGACCAGGAACGATTTTTTGGTCTTATCAAACTATTGCCCAAAATTATCTTTGCCGCCAACTCGGACCATTCTCCAGGCGCACACACACACACACACACAAACACACACACACACACACACACACAAATACACATGCACACACACGCACACACACATTCAGCACACACACACATACACATACACACAAACACATACACACACTCACACACACACACACACACACACACACACACACACAGACACCCCCTGCAGATTGAAACCCCCGATCTTTCAGCGACGGCCCTGACTTCAGACCAACCCGCGCGTGCCCTCACCTCATTAATCATGCACGGCATGGCGTACACACGCACAGATAGTTGACCACAGACTGACCATTGATGTGGCCAGTCCCTCTCAATAGTGTAAAAGAACACACAAGATAAGGACTCGAAGGTCATTTAATGTTTACGTGTAAAATGGTATAGAGCAAGATCTAGTTGTTACTGTCTTGCATGGGTGTGCCCACAACGCACAGTGAGGCATAGTTTATCTTTGAGCATGGTTCCCGCTTTCGTGAGGGACCCAAGACATGTCAGAGAATGTCGTTTTATCCGTGTGTAACGAACGTAATTATGCAAGAAACTAATGAAGAGAGGCCCGAGTACTCTCACTCACGCGATGTATTTTTGTACTCTCAACTCTCAACCCCATCGAAACTACCGCGCTCCCTTTCTCGCTTTTCCAACATTCTCTTTGTCTGTCTGTCTGTCTGTCTGTCTGTCTGTCTGTCTGTCTGTCTGTCTGTCTGTCTCTCCCGCCTCCCTCTCTCTCTCTTTCTCCACCTCTCTGTTTTTCTCTCGTCCGGTCTATCCCTCTCTCTCTCTCTCCATCCCTCCGTCCCTCCCTATGTCCCTCATTCTCTCCCTCTCCCCCTCTCTCCCTCCCTCTCCTCCTCCCTCTCCTCCCCACTCTCTCCCCTCTGTCTCTGTCTCTCTCTCTCTCTGTCTGTCTCTCTCTCTCTCTCTCTCTCTCTCTCTCCCTCTCTCTCTCTCTCTCTCTCTCTCTCTCTCTCTTTTACTTTCGCTTTCACTTCGTATCTGATTAGAAATACGCCTGCTTGATCTAATTATGTTGCGATTCTTCATGTTATGCGCTCTTTCCATCACTGAATTAACTATAGTATCGTATCTATCTGGCTCATCATAACTTAAAAAAAAATAAAATTGTGTCTCTCTCTTCTTCACTCTGAAGATCACTCAGTCATTCATTGACTCTCTCACTCACTCAGTCAATCCATCACCCATTAGAAGCACAAGCGAAAGTGTAGCCGTGAGCAGCAATTAAGCCTCACTGTACCTGTACATCACTCATTGTCCATCCATCGCCCCTGAACGCCGTTTGCACAAGTGTACTCACCTTAACCCTCTGACTTTTCCCATTAACCCTTCCACGATGAAAAATTTATAAACGGAGAACTCTGCTTAAGACCCAAGGGCTATAATCTTTCTGCACTGGCAAAACATTAAAAGCGACTGATTGTTAGGCTGTATTTCTATTCTGTCTATTGTCCTCAAAGTGATGTATTGGGTTTGAAAGAACCGTACCCCAGCTGTCAGATTGTTTAAGTTCTTGGTTCTCTCTGAGATTAAATTGTACTTTGGACATGGAACTATATACTCTCCCCCCCCCCCTCGAAAAAAAAATCCTTTAGCCTCCAACAAAAGCAAACAAAGCCCGAACCAAAGTAATACAAAACACCCCAGATAAAACAAACAAACAAACAAACAAATGAACAAACAAACGATTTAACAAACAGCAACAGAAAAACAAAAGCGTCTATAGTTTAAATAACAATGGAATTTAAAAAATAAGAATAAAACAACTGCTTCAAACTGGTTCTGTTTATATTCCGCTCCCGAACTACCTAATATTGTAATTATTTGAATTTTTTTGGAAACAATATTATTTTGAAATGCAGTGCACGATGGGAAAATGATATTGGCCTGAAATAACAGAAAGTAAATTGGAATAATGAGTACAGTAGCTCTGGAAGACATGAACTACGCACAACAACAGAGTGGATTGTTAGCGGGTGCCCTGGCATGGTTTGTTCCTTCTTTCATGTCAAACACTCTATCACCCTTGTCTTTCCCCTTCCTCTTTGCGTTTGTTTCTTTCTTAAAACACCTCTTATCTTCGACACTTAAGTTACTTTATTGCACTATAAGTGCCGTAAAACTCTTACTAAACAAAACAACAACAACAACAGAATCTCATGCACTTTCCAACATTGAATAAGATACTAAAGGTATACAACCCAAGAACAGCACGGTGTTCACCAATCATCACATCTGCTTGATGGTTTCTGACCCTACTGTAAAACCCACCAGCGACGGGAAACCCAAATGTGACGTAAATTACACCTCGCAGCTCATCCGCCCGGCCATAAGGATTAAAGGCTAGGCCTCTATAAAGTTCTGATCTATCTCCAGCAAAGACGAGGTGACACAATGCAGTAGGCTCGTATTACGCCACGGCTGTGGCGACCAACGGGCAGTTATTAATAGATAATCAGAAGGGGAAGGATGAGCCATTAATCAGTGCGTTTTTGCTTGATAGCTGCGGCCTCTTATGTCATTGGCGTACCGTTGTACAGGTTGCACAGCTTGGTCGGTGGGAGGGGCAGGGGTGTTTTTATGTTTTTCTTTTTGTTTGTTTTTATTTCCTTGTATATATCACTACGGCTCTCGGTACCACCAGTGTTTGTAGCATCGTTTGCCAAAACAATGGGGAGCTTCAGGAAGCTTTACCAGATTAAAGCTAAACATATAACATGTTACAGTATATTCTATGTAATAATTAATTCATATTATCATTCGGGAGGTCAAACTTTTTGAAGGCAGGGATAGACCCAGAGAAACTAATTTGGAAGACCCGAACAGATGGGTGACGTGGAAACACCAGGATGATAGAGCTGGGGATTTTTTTGGGGGGAGGGGGTTGTTTTTTTGGGGTTTTTTTCGAGAGCATCCGAGCAAAGAAACGAAGAAAGAACCATGATCGCCAATGTCTGTTTCAGACCTGGCACTTTACAACGAGATGAGTAGAGAGCTACACTCAAACAAAAACACAGTTCCGTCGAGTCTTACGTTTACACCTCAAGTCCCCCCCCCCCTTTTTTTAAAAAGCGAGTTTGTATTGATTGTTGTGTCCACACACGCGAGAGGCACACGCTCACATCCGAAGTAGAAACACCTTTCTCAGAACATAATACAGGTGTTAACGGGTGCAGCACGCACACAGATGTGTCAGTGGTGCCTGTGGTGTAGCGGCCAGGCGCCTCACTGTCACACACAGGACACCCAAGTTCGATTCCCAAGGGGGGGGGGGGATCATTATCGAGTATCTTAGTCTTTCTGCTGGAATGTTGCTTCCCTCTCAGCCCGGGTTGGCCTTGACAGACATGATTGAAGCCCACCTCTTAACCTACATGTAAATCGTGTCGATGTTGGCGTTTAACCTGCATTAATACAAAAAAAAAACTTTAAAAAAACGGTTTGAATGTATAGTACATTAGGAAATATAGTATTATACTACATGCGAAAAAGAATAGCGCTGGAAGGTATACTGTATACTATATCATACTATGTGCAAACACAGATTTAGACGTGGATAATAAACGGCAACAAAATACATTAGATGCACATTCATTATGTGTCTCTTTCCTTTAAGACTCTGAGTTTCTTTCTAGTCCCTATCATACATTGAAAATAATAAAACGGATTTTAAATTCTTATAAAGCATAAACTCACTTACCAACCAAACATTCTGTTTTAGCCTATAGAACAAAGCGTTTCTTTAAATGTCATGAAATAGCTTTTCGCTGCCCATATAGACTCATTATTGTGGCAGACAAAAAATGGATCGTGGCTCTCCATTTAATCGCGTCTTTATCCCTGAAGGTACAGCCTCTGAAGGCGGAGATTTCTTCCGATTCAAGGAGTGGACAACTTGTCGAGATTTTAGCACGATTTTAGTAGAATGTGCAGAACAGTAAAAGTCGATTTTGGCTTGTTCAATTGGGTCGAATTAATTAGTCTGATCATAAACGATGCAACTGAATCAAACTCAAACCCGATTTACAATGTTGCTGAATTGAAAGTCCAACAGAAAAGTAGTAGACAAAGTTACTTACAAGACTTCAGTATTATTTGTAATAATTAGGACAGGACTACACGCGTCTTTTAATCAGACAATTTGTACTGTTTATGTGTTCCTAATTGATTTTTTTGTTTAGCGTTTAGAGCCTGCGTTCGTTCTGTATTCGGTGTTGAGTGCTGTAAAAACGCTATATTATCGTTATTATTATTATTATTATTATTATTATTATTATTATTATTATTATTATTATTATTAATATTATTATTATTATTATTATTATTATTATTATTATTATTGTTATTATTATTATTATTATTATTATTATTATTGTTATTATTATTACTATTATTATTATTATTATTATTATTATTATTATTATTGTAAACCTATTGTACTATTGAGTTTTTATTTTTAGAGGACATTGTTTGTCCGTTCTGATCTACTGCACTTTCCGGTACATGTATAGAACTTTGGCAACTTTATTGAATAATCGACTTCTAGAGTCATTTTTGTTTAACTTAATTAGATAATTATTTAAAGAGCTTCGGGGGCTCTCGTGGCCTAGAGGCTAAGGTGTTGGCCTCTCATCCAAAGGGCCTGGGTTCGAATCCGGGTAGCGACCAAAACATTTTCTTCTCTAAAATTGTCTCCTTTCACCTCCTTTCCTGCTCTTCAGCAATGTTCTGTTGTCTGCTTTCATTTCCACTTTATGCCCCCACCCCCTCAACTCCTTTGCCCCCTCTTCTGGGCTCCTGACTCTTTCTGCAGCATTTCTACAGCTACTCCTTGGCTCCTCCTTACTGCTGTCTTTCTGCCACACCCCTGATCTTCTGGTAGGAAAGATCTACACCTAGCCTTCTCGGATAAGGGCGAAAAATCTCGCCTAGTCCGTGTGCAAGTTGCGCACGTTAAAGATCCCTTGGTGGTATAAAATCGATAAGAGTAGACTTCGGCCACCACCCAGGCAAAATTCAAAATTTCCAACCAACTGAAAATATTAGGTGTGTCCCGCGCGCTCATATGACTTTATGCAGTTGCGAGCGCCGTAAAACACTTTACAAAAACAAAAACAAACAAAAGAGCTTTTCTTTCGGTCAGAACGCATTATATGCATTCTAAAGCACTTATTGCAGAATCTTTAATTGGGGTTAGGCTCCATATAAACACCATATTATATTATTATTGAAATAAAGTAGGAGCACCAGAAAATCTGATCTTCTTCGTCAAATCGATCAATCATATTCGAAAAGTCGGACAAGTGTAGATCCCACTTTATGAAGGCGTATAGAACGATCTGAGCGGTGCCAGTCTTGACGTAGGATAATCCTACTCTGGTAATAGCATATCAGTGTCGAAAGACGAGAAGAGAACTCTGTGTCTCTGTATTGTATGGGCAATGTAGAGTATCTAAATGTTGCAGAGAAATGAAATGGGAGAGGAATGATATTTTGGTTTTTGCATGAACTTTTTGTTCATGTGTGCTATATGTGTTTTCTGTGGGTTTTTTTTCTCATTGTAGATACTAGTTGAAGTGTATCCGTTGCATAACTGTAACATGTAATTCTCTTTCTTCTACCGTAACCCTTATCTCTCTATTTCCTTCACCCTCTTCCCCACCTCTTCCTACATCTCCCCTCTCGCTCTCTCTCTCTCTTTCTCTCTCTCTCTCTCATACATACACGCACGCACACACACACACACACACACACACACACACACACACACACACACACACACACACACCATCTCTCCCACCCCCACCCCCTTAGTACACACATTCCCTGACATACATGTAGCCTACTTTAGCAAATTATTATGATTTCAATCTCAAGCCACGTGACTGCACAGATCGAGAAAAGATTTCACATTTGTTAAAACCCTATCAAGGCGTGTTGAAGTTGGAAGAGGGAGGGAGGGAGAGGGGGCAATAAACTAACAGGTTTAACTCCCCGCGGATGTGTTAGGGACGGGGACAGATGTACACCACCTACAGGGGGGACAAGTGACCGATAGTGGTCAGAACTTCAAAGCTCAAGGCCGCGTTCTAATCAGGTCCATCTATTTTTCTATCTTTCCTTATCTCTCTCGGTTTCTCTGTCTCTCTGTATCTCTCTCTCTTGCTCTCTCTCTCTCTCTCTCTCTCTCTCTCTCTCT
>NW_004797728.1:304388-305695 GCF_000002075.1 Aplysia californica | reverse complement strand
CTCTCTCTCTCTCTCTCTCTCTCTCTCTCCCTATTTGTATGTGTCTCTCACTCTCTTCGTTTCTGACCATAGGTCATTTTAGTTCCTTTCACTCCTTTTCTCTTTTTTCACTATAGGACCTCTGTGACCTTCTGTACACCCCTCTTTGCCGAGGTCGTGTGTACGAGTTCTTTTCACATTCTTTCTCCTTCTTGACATATCCTGAGTTTTATCTTTAAAGACAGTTTATCCACTTTTGGACGAAACTGAGTCATCGATTCCACGGAATAGTTTAAAACACGGCGCGCATTCCTGCTTTAGTTTGGTATCAATATGTTAATAAACAAGGCAGGGGAAGTATTTTGAAGATAATTATTCAAAGGGACTGGCTCTTGAGTGTTTAAAACATTTTAATGTGGTTTTATTTTTGGTGTGGCTTTTTTGTAGGATCTCCTGAACGTTTTATGAAGTAACGTTCGTTAGAAAAATCATTTAACTAATTAAGAAAACATGGACACGAAAATCCATGTATCTACGATTATGAAATACATTATAACATCACGAAAGGCTTTACATGATCAGAGCTCATTATTTATCTGTTTCGTCTTTTTATGATTGTCGAACGATTTGTTTCCCGGCGACATGGTGTAGCAGTAAGGTGCTCTGCTGCAGCAGAGTTCGATTCCCGTTTAGATAGAAATTTGGAATTTTGTCTAACATCTCGGTCTTTCTGCTGTGACGTTGTATCCTCCCGCGCGGGTTAGGTTGGTCATGACAGGCAGGGGCGAAGTCCAGCTCCTAAATGATCAAAAATGTGTACATATGGGCGTAAAACATCTTCATTTGAAAATTAACGTTTAAAAATTAGTGGCAATGTTGTGGATGTCTTGCATGCATAATATAATAATATTTCTAACAAAAAGCTCACCGGGTCTTAACAGCAAGAAAAATTCACTGAGTGTCCCAACTAAAAAACAACAATACAAAACAAAACACCAGCTAAATTAAACAAAACAAAAACGTGCAGGTGTCTTTAGTTTAATAATAGCATTTTCTTTTGTTTGACGCTACAAAAGTAAAATCGAAGTACTTTATCCGGATTGGTCTTCACGCATTCTGTTCCTATCCCCAGAACTGTAAACTTTTATAACATTATTATAGATAGGCTTGTACAAAGCGTACACAAATCTAACTGCTTAGGATGCATATTATTATTATATTATGCGATCCGGAAAATCAAATGCCCTTGTTGTTCACAACTCGAAATGACCTAGTCGACCTGTTGTCTGTTCAAAATAAAATCCCTCCCTCCCTCCTCCCCCCCCCTC
>NW_004797728.1:301785-304080 GCF_000002075.1 Aplysia californica | reverse complement strand
TCACACCCCCCACACACACCCCCCCACACCCACACCCACAAACACACTGACACAGTTTAGCAAAAGTAAATCACTGAGTCACTGAGTGTCTCTGCAATTGATCACTATCATCAAACAGATTCTACAAGAATGTAATCGAAAAAGGCGCCCTGCTCTTAAGATCAATTGCTACCACCAAACAGGTGCTACGAAAAAAATTACAGAGACGATTGCACTCCACTGCAAATCAATCGCTACTTTAAAACAGATTCTACAAAAAAAAACCAAACCCCAACCCAAAACAAAAAAACAACAAACAAACAACCCAACAAAACAAAACAAAACAAAAACGAACAGACAAAAAAAAAACACACAAAAAAACACGAACAGCAACAACAACGACATCAACAACAACAACAACAAAACAACAACAACCCCCTCCAATAACAACTAACAAAAAATAAAAACATTAATAGAGATGAGCACACTCCATGTAAGATTGATCGCTGCCATCAAACAGATTCTACAATAATACAATTATTAGAGATTAGTGCACCGCACTTAAGATCAATCGCTACCGTCAAACAGATTCTACAAAAATAAAACTAATAGAGATGAATGCATTCCCCTTAGGATCAATCGCTACCATCAAATAGATTCTACAAAAAAGATATAAAAAAATTAATAGAGATGAGTGCACACTCCACTTAAGATTTCCCTTCATAACATCCGAGTGCGATGTGATGTAGGGACAGATGGCGGGCACGGTGCCCCCCTGGACACATTACCCACTGACCATAGTCCATGTGTCCGTCTTACGTCACTGGGCAGTGCTCTACTCTTCACTGGGGACGTGCGACAGAATGGAGCGTGGGATTTCGCTGAGAGCTTTATGGACTTTGTCGCTCACCGAAGAGGTTGTTGTTGACGTGTTGTAAAACTGTGCCCGTTAGTCTCAAACTGGGTCACGCACGACCTGGTGGAATCTGGCGCTCGTCAATCTTTGGGCATGTGGGGGTTATTGGTATCTTCTTACAGCTTGTTAATTTGTCTTGCTCTTGCTTGATGAAAAAAATATCCATCTATCTTGAATAGAATTCGAAACGTTTGCCATTGAAGTAGGTGGGGTCACCAAGTTTTAGAGGTAAGTGTAAAATCGGAGAGAAAATCGCCGCTAAAGCTGGAGAGTCTTAAAAGAAACAGCAAAATCCATACACAAACATGTGTTTTGAAAAAAAAAATCGATACAAATTGCAAGACGAACGGAAAAATGCCGGTTTCTTCGATGTCATTATTTTGACAAACGCCTGATTTCATCAAGATGCCTCACAATTATTCTTTTCCCCCCTCGTATGATGTTGTTTTCAAAATATCTGTCAAACCAACATGGCGTTATCTATTATTATCGTTATTTCCTTTTTTCTGGTGGAGAGGGAGGGCATCCGATCGTAGAACAATATCAGATATGGCTTAGATACGGGGAAGAAGAGCCCTACTTGTCAGGGCCATCTTGGCTGAGAAGAATGCAACATCCCATCAGAAAGACCGAGATACAAATACGTGCTCGACAAAAATTGTCATCACACGAGAATCGAACTTAGGCCTCCTGCGGTGTGACGGTATAACACCTAGCCTCTACACCACAGACGTCGGCAAATACAGCAAATACAATAATGCCCACAATGAAGACAAGAAGCAAAATATACATGTAAATGTATTATATAATACAGGTGTTATATCAATGTAAAAAACTAGTGGGTCAAGATTTTGAATAACAACGTCTGTCTTGCACCTGCACGCATACTTAACCTTTCATTTATTGCTCCATTTCATCGCGGCTCGGTCGCTTTGACCCATCGTCCGTTTTCATCTGAAAATAATGGTCAGTTTCAAACTACAACGGTGGCGGGCTACAACACCAGCAATCTGTGTTAATTGCCCCGTGCTCGTTGCATGGTGTGTATCGATTGAAAGCAGCTGTGACAGGGCTGGACGTCTCGCTTCGTTGACGATACTGGTCCCTTGAGGTGTGTGTGAGACGATGGGGGAGGTCGTGAGGGAGTTAACGAGAGATAGAGATAAAGGGAGGTGGAGACAGAGAAATGAAACACGAGAGAAGAGGGGCTGAGGGGGGATAGAGGGGGGAGGGGGAGAAAGGATGAGGGAGAGAGATGGCGGTAGGGGGAGAGTGAAAAAGGGATATGCAAAGGAGGGAAAAAAAGGGGGGGGTGTGGGGGCAAGGAGAGGCAGAAAGAAAAAGAACAACTTGATTGAAGTGAGTAGTATTCTAGGGGCGAGGGGGAGGGGGGGTGGGTG
>NW_004797728.1:299716-300879 GCF_000002075.1 Aplysia californica | reverse complement strand
ATTTGCGCTTTATAAATACTATTATTATTATTATTATTATTATTATTATTATTATTATTATTATTATTATTATTATTATTATTATTATTATTATAGTTATTATTACCGGTGTCCAAATAAATGAATTTTTGAAATTTATATTTTCCTCCAATATTTTTCTCTACTCATCCTCTTCGCAAGTTACTCTTGTAACCCCCGTTATTTCTGCACTTCGTCGCCCTATCGACGCACCGTTAATCCGGTTGATATGATGTTGGATAATGGTTAATAATTCTTTCTCCTTCACTTCCTCTTCCCCACCCTCCTCTTCTTCCTCATCCTCCTCTTCCTCTTCCCACCACCTCTTCTTTCCATCTCTGTTCTAAGAAGTGCCACAATATTTAGCTCCAGGAAGATCAAACTCCTTCTCATCCTCCTTCCATTCCCTCCTCCTCCTGCTCATCATCATTATCATCATATTCTTAACCCCACCCCCCCTCCTTCCTCCTCCTTCTCCGTCTGTCCTTCCCCTCTTTCCCCCTTTCTCTCCCACCCTCCCCTGGTCTCTAAGAAGTTCGATGAGCATTTCGCTTCGGGTGATCAAGCTCCTCCCCATCCTCTCCTACCCCATCCTCTCCCATCCTCTCCTCCCCCCCAATCTGTTCTAAGACGTTCGATATGAGCATTTAGCTCCAGGTAGATCAATCTCCCCTTCCTCCTCCTCCTTCTCCTCTCCCTCTTCATTCTCTCCCCCTCCTCTTCCTCCTCCATCTCCCCTCCTCTGTCCCTTTCTCCCCTCCTCCCCACCACCTCCTCCTCTTTTTTCTGTCTCTATTCTATATAACAAGTTCGTTCAGCATGTAGCTCCATGGGGATCAAACTCCTCCTTCCCTACCTCCCCTCCCCCCCTTCCTCTCTCCACCCCCTGTCTCTGTTGTAAGAAGTTCGATGAGCTTTTTGTTCCAAGGAGATCAAGCTCTTTCTCCTTCTCCTCCTCATTCTCTTCCCCCTTCTCTTCCTCCTCTTTCTCCCCTTCCTCCTTCCCTCCCTGCGTGCCCCCCCCGGCCTTTACTTCTCCTCACTCCCTCCTGTCCCTGTTGTAAGAAGTCCGATGAGCATAGCTGCTGGGGGAATCAAGCTCCTTCCTCCTCCTCCTCCCCCTCTCTCTGTGAGTGTGTGTGTGT
>NW_004797728.1:286793-295408 GCF_000002075.1 Aplysia californica | reverse complement strand
AGAAGAAGAAGGAGGAGAAGGAGAAGGAGAAGGAGAAGGAGAAGGAGAAGGAGAAGGAGAAGGAGAAGAAAGAGAAGGAGAAGGAGAAGGAGAAGGGAACAGAAATAGGCAGTGTGGACCTTTTTAAAGCTTAGTCTAGCAATGTTGCCCCAATTTTCAGTCAGATTTCTAAACAATGACTGCTGATGGTCTAATCTATTTAACGCTGAATTCTGTCTGAGTGCATTGAAACATGCTACCAAATTTCAGTTAAGGATCATCAACGATGATGTCGGCGTAAAATTAAGGAGTCAAATCATCTTCGCTGAGTTTTGATTACTTTTTAAAAAGGTATAGGTTTAACGCCCCCGTCAACACTTAAAGTTATTTAAGAGGCTGGCTCGTTACTTTTGTTTTCCTCATTTTAAAACAAAAACCTGATTGAGCATTATTGTTTTTGATCAATGAACGGTAATTGCATCTGATTTTTCTGGGGCCACACAGTTGAAAACATAATATCCTTGAAAAAACAAAACAGAGTCGGCGTGTAGCTTTCGCAAAAATGTTTCAAGGGGATAAAGTGATGACTATAGTGGTTCTGTTGCTCATATTATGATCAGCTTAGAGACGTCTTAGAAGGGCTGGTTTTTGCCCGCACGGAAGTACCTGCACAACACACGTACATAAAGAATAACGCAAACTGGAAACCGGTGACAAAAACGCTGAAGAATGATCAGAAGAAGAAGGAAAGGAGTAACGCGATAGACGGGGAATTGAAATAAGGAGATAGTGATAAAAAATGAGAACAAGTGTATTGAAGAAAGAAGCCGAGCTGCTTTGGATAAAACAAAAACAAAGCAAAATATGTTGTTAATACCCCTTTTTTGGGACCTGTTTTCACCACAAGCAAGTCACAAGCGTCTGTGGTGTCACGGTTAAGCGCTTCGCTGTCACATGTAGAAGACCAGAGTTTGATTCCAGAGAGAGGAGGAATGTTTACCGAATGTAAGTATATATTTCTTTTAATGAGATATTTTATCCCTCTTAACCCGGGTTGGCCCTGACAGGCAGGGTCGGAAGCCCGCCTTCTAAGTGATCTAAATTGTGTCTGTGGCAGTGTAAAATACCGACAAACAAACAAACAAACAAACAAACACACAAACAAACAAACGAGCAAAAAAGTCATTAGCGCCCTGGTTAGTGCAAGATGTTGATACTGCGTTGTCTGCTCAGTTCCCAATGACATGTCGATAACAGGATTCTCAACAAATTTAGTATTAATTAATTCTGGATTTTGTCTCATTTTCCTACGTTAGTAAAATCGCCCCTAGCGTTTCGAGCAGTAAAACATAGATCTTTGTCCACGATTGACGTTTTAATCCGAGTAATCTCTCGGCTTCATCCGGTCTGTCAAATACCGTCTTCAGGGGGGATTTCATTCGAAACAATAAACTAGGCACTCAGTAAATACGTTGGAAAAAACAATAAAAAGAAGTATCGTCGTTGTGGGGGTTTGGACGGGTGAGAAATTATCTCCGAGTAGAATGAGACTGCGTCGTACAGGATGGAAGATGAGCGGAAACTTTCTCACGGGACGAGCCCTCCCACCAATTAGCATATCGATTAACCGATAGCTTTCGACAATGCCTCTCCTCTTTTTTTGCCTACAGCAACTAAAAAAAAAACCTGAAAAAAGAACCCCCCCCCCTTCCACCCCAAAGCCTACAGCATTTAGAAGCTATAGTAAAATATAGTAATAAAGTAAGTGTTTACTTAAAAAAACAAAACAAAACAAAAACCACAAAAACAACAACTACCCCCCCCCCCAAGCTTAGACAGCATTTAAAAGCTATAGTAAAATATAATTATATAGTAAGTGTTTATTCAGTGTTTAAGGCCACTGGCTCACACCACATAAAACATACATTTATTTTGCAGAAGGGACTTCCATGGCCACGGCATATATCACAAATAACACATAATATAGCAACAACATTTTAGATTCGTGTTGTGTAATAAAATAAAGATTTCATTATGAAATAGTACCGGTTGTGCATACCTCTTCTCGTGAGCCAAGTTATAGGAGAAACAGGCGATTGAGACAATTTAAAGTATGACATTACGTTCAATGGAAGTTGAATTGCTTCACAACTTTAAAACGTCAATTTATGAACTGAATTTTATCTTTAGTACTTTCATGCATGTCTCCAGATTTTGTCTACATTCAGACATGATATCGGTTTAACATTGTTAGGTTGTTCCAGAAGCAACATTTTCTTATCAAATCTCGCGGGTGCTTGGTGTGTGCTCTGGTGTGGTTTATTCTTTCTTTCCTATCAAACATCTATCTTCCTTATCTCTCTTCCCTCCTTTTTTGTATTCCACTATATTATATCTAAAAACACCTCTATTCTTTGGCATTTATTTGACTTAACTGTGTTGCAAGCGTCGCAAGACTCTTGTTGAACCTGAAGCTAATCAAAATCTTCACTCCACATTGTGACGAGGGAAAAGTCACCGACAACTTCCATTCCAGCGTATTTTCGAAATTAATCAATACCAAGGCCAGCTGATCATGACTAAAAGGGCAACGGCTTCATGTAAGATTGGCAAAATTGAAACAAAAACTAAGAAATTTTAGAAAGGAAAACAAAGAAGAATGAGCACTCCGTTGGATTTAAGGAAAAAGAAACATTTACCTATTAACCTTTCATTAATTGATTTACAAACTTTTTCGAGTTTTAAGTGGACAACCGCTGTATCAACTCAGAATTATGCAGACCCTGCCGGTGCGAGACAAATAAATGTGCACAACAAAATATCCCACAACTTCGTACGAACACTAAATGATACATTAAGAAACAGCACCTTCAAGGCCAACAACCCGGACCTTTAAATTAGCGGCCGGCGGAGTCGGGCGGTGAGTGCTCGCTCGTTACTTTTCGAGACCCCAGGCAAAAGAGCGCCCGCCAAGTTGCTGATGAAAGATTCGAGGCAGAAACGCGCGGACAATTTGCGGGGAGCGGGTAAATATTTACCCAGAAGCGGTCGTAAAAACACTGCGAGTCGTTGTAAATATGTATCGTGGGTGAGGAGAGATGGTTTGGCAGACAGATACTTAAAAAGGGGGGAGATAACAAGTGATAAGAAAGACGAGACAACTCGGAGAACAGGCGGATTTACGAGCCCCGGTCGCGTGGGTGGAGAAGAGAAGAAAGACTGGACGTATATTTTCTCCTAACTCAGTATAACACAATGGATGGTAAAGAACACTAACAACTATTTTGGCAGACCAGTTAACTATGAAAATGTTTTGAACTTCGTGTTCTATTCCCTCTCGGGCTTTGGTCTTGTTAGAGAAAGATGTCTTTGCGCGTGTTTCAGTTTTCTGTTCTTTCATTTTTTTAGTAAGAGTTTTACGGCGCTCGCAACTACACAAGGATATAATATTATGAGCGCGCCTTGAAGTTTTAGCCCAATAAGAAACAAAGAGGTAGTATTGAAGGGAAAGCTGTGTTGACCAGGTGGGAAGGATAAAAAAGAGGTAAAATTGTTTGGTATAGTATAGATGTAGTTTTAACGCCTCTGTTAACACTGACAATTACTTAATAACATCATTTGTTATGAGCCAGGATAATACACACAATAAGCACATGTCTCTGTAGGGCTGAGTTAAGTAAGCAAAGAGCCATGAAAACTCCTATAAAAATCCTGATTTACGATTACCTAGTTATGGGGATGCCAGTATTTTTATATGCATGTGAATCCTGGACCTTGACTGCAGACCTTGAAAGAAGGATCAAAGCTATGGAGATGAGATACTTCCGAAAAAATCCTTGGCTTCTCATACAAAGATCACATCACAAATGATAAAGTCAAACACCGGAACAAAATGAAATTGGACCATATGCTGACCTTCTCACTTGGGCAGGAAACGCAAACTGCATTGGTATGGACACATCACCCTTTCATCTGGCCTTGCCAAGATGATCCTGCAAGCAGCGTCCAGAGAAAAAGGAGCAGAGGCAGACCGAAGAAGAGTTGGGAAGACAACATCAAGGAATGGACAGGCCTGGCCTGGAACTCAAAGACACGCCCAGAAAAGCTGTAGACTGGAAGGAGAGGAAGAAGCTGGTGGCCAAATCTTCAAAAGCGCCCCGACGGATATCCAGTCTACGGGACAGGTGAAGGTGAAGTTAAGGATTTGAACCAAACGAATCTGCTTGGCAGTCATGTGTGGTATCGATAGATTTATCAGCGTGCTTGGTAGTTAAATAGAATTCGAGAAACAAGGGACGAAGATTGACACAAGACTTAACAGAAATATAGCACATGGAACGTACATTTGAGCATACATAATATTTTTGCTCCAGATATGTGTAAGAACATTATTTAATGATAGATACCGCACAGTATGTTTAATGTTTACACTTTAGATACAAATTCTTTGCAACAAACTAATGTCATCTTTTCTCTTCTACTAAATACCAAAGGTGATCATCCAGGGAACAATAATAAGAAAAATGTAAAGACTAAATGTGAGAGCTGCTTGCAAAATGAGTTACTTTTAACCATTGGAAAATGGGTATCTCGGTCGAAGTCGATACAGAGGTACAATAAGTTGTGGATTTTCAGCTGATGCCGCTTTCTTCAAGTTAAATAAGTCTATTACATTGTATCTTTTCATACACAATACATGATCTATACATTGTGCAAAGTCAACCTACATAATATCTTTGTTCATCGAGGAAAAAAATCCGAGAAGCAACTCACTACGCCATCACGCCTCGCAAATGTGACCCAAGCATGGTTGTCTACTGAATTATCCAAGCATACAGGAGAATCGAAACAAACGTTTTGTATTTTAAACGAAATTCAACAAAATGTATCATTCTTCTGAATAATATTTTTAGCCAATACGGGTCTCTATCTCCTATTCAAATATTGAATTCAGCCTTTAAAAAAAAAAGAGTTAAAAAATACTGAATTTAAAAAAATACTTCTTTTATTCCTCTCGCACTTTCATTTTTATCTTTCTGTTTTTCCTGTTTTTCTGTCTTTCTTTCTGTTCTTTCTTCTTTTCTTTTCTTTGGCCTTGCTTTTTTCCCTTTCTATGTATTTTTGTTTTTGCTTTCCTTCTTTCCTATTTGTTTCTTCCTGTCTATTTTTTCCTTCTTTCCTTCTTGTCTTCTGTTTTCCTTTCTTACTTTTCTCTTTTCTTTTCTTTTCTCTTTTTTTCTATTCTTTTCTTTTGCGTTTTCTTTCTATCTTGATTGATTTCTTGTTTGCTTTTTTGTGCTATGTGTCTGGAAAAGAACGAGCTTCAATGCATAATTAGAAAGTTTATTTTCGGTCTCTCAGCTTCAGCTCTCTTTCATTTCGTCTTTCTGCAATCCATTCTGTCTGTCTGTCTGTCTGTCTGTCTGTCTGTCTGTCTGTCTGTCTGTCTGTCTGTTTGTCTGTCTGTCTGTCTGTCTGTCTGTCTGTCTGTCTGTCTGTCTGTCTGTCTGTCTGTCTGTCTGTCTGTATGTCTGTCTGTCTGTCTGTCTGCCTGTCCTCTCTCACAAAAAAAAATATGTCTGTCTGTCTATCTGTCTGTCTGTCTGTCTGTCTGTCTGTCTGTCTGTCTTCCCCCTCCCTCATTCCCCGGTCTTCGCTCTCATCATACACAAACACATTCAAACACACACATAGCACTCACCCCCCCCCCCCCCCCACACACACACATTCAAACATACACTTGCACACATAAACACACACACACACACACACACACACACACACACACACACACACACACATACACACATACACACACACATACAAACACATCACATCACATCACCTAACTTCACGTCACATCACATCATATTCACACGCACAGTTTTTATCCGTCAGCTTCTCTTTTAAATATGACTTGTCTTTCTTGGAATCTTTTTGTATTTCAGCGTGGTTTTATTTTTCGGTCTTTGTGAACTTACTTCTCCTAACAAGCAGCACCGAATGACACTCATAACACATAATATCGTCGAACCTAAACCATCTGCTTGAGACACGTCAACGCGCTCGTTCGCACACACCTCAACCCTCACAACCTTCTGGGCATTAGATCTGAAGGTAAATAAACACCTCCCTTCTTCTCCCTGCCGTTGTATTGCGACCCGTGTCATCCTTATACCTCGCACAATACGCATGTCTAGAGAAGGCTTTCATGATGTTACCTCATCTGGGTGCCAGACATTGCTATGTGGTAGACGTATTGTTGTCTGTCTATGATTTTGGCCGGACAGCTGTCGTAAACATAGGTGGGACAAAGACTCCCCTTGTAGCCTACATGCGGCCGAAAAAAATGCGTTCTGCACCAATGGATTCTTTGAAGAACACATCTCTCGATTTGGCGGAGAATTCAAACCTGTACTTAAACTGGTGCTATGCACTTCATTTTGAAAGGAACGAGACAGATGTGGCCTTTATTTTAAAAAACTTGCAATAATGAAATTATGTAGGTGTTTCAAATAAAAGAGGAAGATGCGGCCCTTACTTCAAAAAGGTTGAAGATGCACTAATGAAATGTAGGTGTTTGACACCCCCTCCCCCCTTGCCGCGGTATCGTATAAATTCTATTTAAATTATTTACGCTGCTTCGACTCTGCTTGTCAAGGCAACCCAGGCTGTGAGTTATACAACGTCCAAAAGGACAAAGATGAGAAAATAACGTCCCAACAACATTGGAATCGAACAAACGTCTACTTCAAGCGACTGAAAAACGCCTAACCGCCTCACCACCCCATCATGGATGCCGATGAAGGCCTGCTCTTTAATTCATGCAAAAGTACGTTAGGCAAACTGAAAGCTTTTGATGTTTTGTTTTCCCCAAATCGCCCTGAGTTAGGATGGGACAGATTAATCCTGTCCTCTGCGAGTAGCTAATGAAGGTTGTAGTACCACTCTCACTCCGTTTTCTTTAGTATATTCAGTTTGTTTGTTTTAACTCCAATTACTGCATCATTTGGTTCTACTTGACTTGACTATTATTGGTTCCTGAACTGCGGTCTTAAGAGAAGGATTCTATTCATAATTCTTCAGTTCTACGAGTGTCTTATTTCGCCTCGCTTTAGGATACAATAGAGCATCATCTGTCCATCCCTGACAACATATCCCAAACCATAATTATGGATTTCAAAACGATTTGACAAAGAGATTTCGTCCTTGAACTTGTATAGGTTAACCTGACCACTCATTCGTACACGTACTTCGTGCAACTTCCGTCAGAGATATATGCATGGTACGACAACACTTCCTGTTCCCTTAAATCACGACTTTCGCTTTCCGTCACAACGTCATGTGAATGTGCAACAAAATCTAAGGAAGAGTTTTCGAGCGTTTCGTAAGCGACCAGAATGATTTATTCACGAGAAAGCAGGCAGTCCTTAAGTCTAAATTATACTTGTTTTAACAAAAAGAAGTGAACTACAAAAATAAGCCAAAGGGAGGAAAATATTAAAGACGGCAAGAGCACTTTTCATATTTAAAATACTATGTGTTATGACGCAGTGGAATGAAGCGCCCGTCAATTTTAGGGAATATGGAGTTATCGGTATAAACTTTGAGCTTGTCCATTTGTCTTGCTTTTGGTGAAAAGACATCCATCTACGCTTGTATATTGAATAGATGTCAAGATACTTGCATTTAAAGGAGATGGGGTCCCCTGTTAACAGAGCTTAAATTAATGAGTAAATGGCTTCCAATGTTTGGTAATTTCCAAAGCTTAGGTGTTCTTGGAAACTGCAAATTTACTTTGACGAGCGCTTGATTTCGCCACAATGCCACACATATGCCACATGTCGTTTTACGGGAAGTCAGTTATTCGACACTGTATCTACTGGTATAATTTTCCAGACAGTCTATTATATCTTGCACTTACACTACAGGTGGTTGGCGGGTGCTCTGGTGCGGATTGCTCCTTCTTCCCTGTCAAACATCCATCGTCCTGATATCTCCTCTTTCTTTTTTTGCGTTTGTTACTTTCTTTTAACACCTCTAATATTCGACACTTATATGACCTATTTGCGTTACAAGTGCCGTAAAACTTTTACTAAAACTAAACTAAACACTTACACCATTATTCACGTTAGCAGTAGCGTTAACAGACCAAAGGGCTAAAGGGAAAACATAATTAACTGAGAATGCCTTTATCTTCCTGGGCACCACCGAGCTCACTATTACACGATAGCTTAGAATACAGGCTAGCATACAGACACACAAGATCAAGGAGAAAAAGAGGAGATTACAAAGGAGTGGCGAGAGTTGTCCCCCGTAGATCTAACACGCTTGCCACCAGGGGCGTATGTTTTGAGTGAGCGGAAATCCGTTGCTAATCTCGAGAGCATCTTTTCCCCATCAGCGTTGTAGGGCAGAGCTGAGTATCGCGACTTGAGTGAGGGTGATTCCGCCGATTTCAGGGTTATCGAGTCTGACTGAATTTTGTCAGCTTTGATTCATTGTGTTCTTGGATGCGTTAGAGCAACTACTTGGCATTGCTAGTGTGGTGGTGAAATTGTTTGGTGCTTTGGGATTGGATAGTGTCACCAGAGAAGGAGAGAGAGTGTGAGAGAGAGAGAGAGAGAGAGAGAGAG
>NW_004797728.1:280638-283458 GCF_000002075.1 Aplysia californica | reverse complement strand
AGAATGGAAGGCCTATGCATGGGTGGTAAGGAGAAGAGCAATAAAACTGATTATAAAGACAGGTCGACCTGGTGGGGAGATCACCTAGGAAGAGAGATGGTGCCTTCACTTTTTCCAGAGACCTGACTGAACAGAAACACGAACACATTGCTCTTACCGACGTACTCTTTGCTAGGGTAATTCGCTCTGCCACAATCGGAAACGATTTTCCTTTTATTACCCTTGTATTTCAAGACCGAATAAATGTGTTTCAAAGCAATCTTACGCTTATTTTGCCCTCTGCATTTTTCGAGTTACAAAGATGTAAACTGTAAGTTGAGGTGAAAACTACTTCTGATTGCACTTTGTTTATGGTGGTGAAAAGCAATGATAAGAGGCGTAACGAAGATGTTCACGAAATGAGTCAAAATCTTTCCTCGTACACGCGGACACATATACACACACACAGACACACACACACACACACAAGCACACACAGATACACACACGTGTACCCATTGGCAAAGGCACATGATTGTATAGAATGTACTGAGTAAGTGTGCGCCTGTACCTACGTACACACGTACAGGTAACTCGCAGTAACTGAGTCAGCTTGATAATTTATACAGACTAAAATGCCCAAACACATACAAAAAGTATTCTTTTGAAACCATCAAACAATGTAATATTGTGCATGCACATGAACAAATTCCACTATCGCAAAACACCCTTGCCCTGGGACCTGAACACAAGGAGAACATTGAATAAGAAGAGTCATCCCCTTTCAAGAGAAATCACGAGAAAAAGAGGGAAAAAAGGTAGTAAACAAGCCGTTACAGTAGCTGTTAGTTAAAGAAAGTTAGAAACGAACGTATGACTTCAAAGGCAAAGATAAACATAAGCTCTTGTATATCTCTGAAAATGTAACTATGCAATCTAGGATTTGGTATGGATAGTAGGCCTAATAACTACCCTCTCTCCAATAAAACCCCAAAAACCAAACAAAACCAAACAACAACCAATTGCCTGAAAACTGACAGACAAACTAAAAGACACACATCAATAAAGATAGATAGATAGATAGATAGATAGATAGATAGATAGATAGATAGATAGATAGATAAGAGAAATTTGAGGAGAAAGTGGGCAGCATAATTTTTTTTTAAAGGTACACATTAGCGAGCCTATATTCATCGCATTGCATGCAGTGGCAATCCCAAATTTAAGCGTCTCTCGAGAATCCCTTCGGCCCACAGAAGACGAACAATCTCCTTCTTCTCCTGGGACAGAATCCCCTCCAGGATAGAGAGCCTCGCAGCTCTGGGGGGCTTTTTGGCTTAGGTGGCATGGTGACGGTTTATAGCGAGCTGGTTGGAGCCATCATTGGCTGCTTTATTGTTCTTGAGCTTGGGAATTTTGGTGGCCAGATGGAATGGCTGTTTCATGGGTTTCCGTCACGAGTTTTAAGGATCGGTATTGCTTAAATGGTTCTTAACTCCACTCCTCTTGTGGTTGGCTTAAAGAAGGTCTGTCGTGCACTAGGGGGAAATTTAAGGTATTAGTTTTTTTATAAGCGTCTTCTCTGCGTTTTATGCCATCGGTATTTACAAATGGGCGATCGCCTATAGCGGATAACATAGATTTAATTGTTGGGTTTGGAAAATAAAAACTTAACGATTTCTACGGACAGTTGAATATAATTGAGATGAGCACTGGCAAAAAAAAAAGAAAGTTGCAAAGGTTATGGTGTGGTTTAAACGCAACGTTCAAAGCTGTAGCGAGACCCTGAATTTAACGCCCATTTCCTCTAAGACCAAAGCAGGAAAGATGAGCGCCTTGAAAACTCCTGAAACAAACCAAGTTCAAAAACAGTTATTTGGAGATTGGAACCAGTGTCGTTCGTATTGAGGGCCCAGTATGCGAAGGGCGTAAACAATACATTACATTACTTGAGCCGTGAATACGAACAAACAGAAAGAATACTGACGTCTTTGGTGTTAGCGGTTAGGTGTTTCCCCCTTCTTCCTTTAAAACTTCTCTGTTTCTCAGTTTTAAAAAAATCCCTTGCGCACTCACTCACTCAATATCCCTCTTCTTGATTCTAAACGCACGGACTATGTCTCTCCTTTGTGTAGAATGATATTATTATCAAGTGAATCAAGATCTGAAAAGAGGGGAGTAGTTCTCGGGCATAGCGCTTCCTCTACGTCTACCGTCCAGCCAAAGCTTTATCATGCATACTGCTTTAAGATCGTCTGTCATGGCTCAAACGGCCATAGTTACAGTACATGGGTACTTTTAATGCTTTATTTCTTTTTTTTTTCTTTTCCAAAAGAACAGTTCTGAGTCGGAAGCATACCAACAAACCACTAGTGCCTCTTAGCCCCCTGCCAGATGCCGGCTTAATGACTCCCCTGTGGAAGGAGTCTCCCCTCCCCCCACCCCCACCCCGTCTAACGTTTCTCAATCAGTGAAGGCCATCTCCTAATCACCCATCTTTCCTTCCACCCGTAATGGATTTCTAATTACAGAATCGTCTGTTTGTCGAGCCACCTCGTTTCATATCGTCTTGTGGGCAATGTGTTTTGAAGTCATTGTCAATCGTTTGAGAGTACAGGCCTGAGTGAGTGCGTGAGTGAGTGGGTGAGTGAGAGAGTGAGTGAGTGAGGTGCGTGTGTGCATGTGAGTGTGAGTGTGTGTGTGTGTCTGCATGTGCGTGTATGTGTGTGTGTGTGTGTGTATGTGTGTGTGTGTGTGTGTGTGTGTGTGTGTGTGTGTGCGTTTGTGTGCAAAATACGACGAAAAATGTGTGTTTGTGTGTTTTGTGTTCGAGAGAGAGAG
>NW_004797728.1:275673-278660 GCF_000002075.1 Aplysia californica | reverse complement strand
TCTGTCTGTCTGTCTGTCTGTCTGTCTGTCTGTCTGTCTGTCTGTCTGTCTGTCTGTCTGTCTGTCTGTCTGCCTGCCTGTCTGTCTGTCTGTCTCTCTCAGGGCGTCTGTGGAGTAGCGGTTAGGCGCTTTGCCTTCTCACACAGCCGACATGAGTTTTTTTCTTTCTTTGCTCTTATCGAGTATCCCCATCAGTTTGCTAGGATCTTGTATCTGTCCTAGCTGGGGTTGGAAAGGTCAAAGCAGCCCGCATCCTAAAAGATCAAAAATATTGCTGGTGGGGTCGTAAAACACCCATACCTACCCCCGCCCCCCCCCTTCTCTGTCTCTCTGTGTGTCGCTACTTTGGCTCACTCTCTACTCTACCAATGCCCCCCCCCCCACTAACACAATTTCATCCCGCGCTAGCGCTGACAGGCAGGAGCAACGTAGCCTGCATCCTAGATGGTCTAAACTGTGTCGATGGAGGAGTGAAATATTTATAAGCAAGTAGATTTTGGCATGATGAAACAATAAAAACACTTTATATAGAGTAATTTATAGTCTCAAGATTTGACTGACCTACTTCTGGAGACAGCGAGATGTCCAATAAAATTGGCGCTCTCAAGCGCCTTTCAGTTTTCTGGTTAGGGGCTGTAGGAGACTGTAAAGGGGTGGGGGTGGGGTGGGGGGACTGGGGTACGAAAGGAAAAGAAGAAAAGGGGTGGATGGGTGGGTGAGAGAGGGTTGGGAAGAAAAAGAAACGGGGGAGGGGGGGGGGAGGAAAGAAAAAAAGAAAAGAAGCGAGGATTGGAGGCTTGAGGGTTATCAAACAAGTTGACATGCCCAGAAAGTATACAGAGCTGACTAAGTTTGGAAATCAGAATCTTTATTGTAACTTTTATGCAACTTAATTACATTCATAGCCTGCGGTTACAGTTTTAAGATAAACTGATATAATAGACGCACGCGGCTTTGGTATTTACATGACAGCTGAGTTTGTTTAAGAATTTTCAGAGAACTTTGACATCTTCGAACGATATTAATTTATGCACTGTGGGTATCGTTTTTTTTGATAAAGTGCTTTTGTGCTAAGTTATTTTGGCATGACATTTAAATAAAAACCAGAAGTATGCAGCTTTTCGTCTCAGGGTGTAAAATATGTGGGTATTTTTTTACGACAGATTTCATGATCACAAATGCTGCAAAATATGTGGATTTTCCCGCGGTCTCCATGCCAATATTGTTAATGAAGTGAAAATGTGGACCTTTCAATAACTTATTTTGGTAAATTTCTTTTTTTAAAAATAAATACGACATTTTCAGTTGTTCGAACTTTGCAGCCTTCTCATCGGTCTTTAACATCACTAATGGTGCAAAACACACTATTTTCTCTTTGGTTTTCAACGTCATAAATATGGGGATCCTTAAAAATAAGTGCTTTTTCTGCTAATTCATTTTGGCATGTTGCTTAAATAAAAACTGCATTTTTATTTTTGGTGAGATATATGTCTTTTCCCCCCCTGTCCTAACATCATAAATGGAGCAAAATATGCGGTGTTTTTTCCCCTCGTCCTTAAACTTCATAAATGGTGTGAAATAATGTATGCAGCTTTTTTTCACGGCCTTCAACATCGCCGTAAAACCTGCAGCCTGGCCAAACCAGATTGCGTTTGTCGGCGAGACACTGTTTATTGACACCTGAATGACACCGAGGGCAGGGGTGAGGCTTTTGGTCTCAGGTCAGACACAGAGAGCAGGGGTGACACCTTTGGGCTCAGGTCAGGCGTAGAATCTCCAGCTCAAGCCAAGCAGTTGGCCAGCTGAAAGTGAAAGTAAAGTTGTTTTTTCTTTAATATTGATCATGTCTGGGAGCTCTGTTGCTGTTGTTGTTGTTGTTATTTTTGTTGTTGTTATTGTTGTTTACGTTGTTGTTTCTTGTTGATTGTTGTTTTTGTTGTTGTTGTTACAGTTGATGATGATGACAGTGATGGTGATGATGATGATGATGATGATGATGATGATGATGATGATTATGGTGATGATGATGGTGATGATGATGATGATGATGATGATGATGTTGATGATGATGATGATGATGATGATGATGATGATGATGATGATGATGATGATGATAATGATAGGTATTCCTGTTTTTTGAACTTCTTGCTCACAAGACAGCGAGTATTCTGTTCTTAAAGTAAGTTAAAGCAAGCATTTTTTGTCTACGATTTCACATTACTCAAGGATAGGAAAAACGAAAAATTTGGATCCCAATTGGTTTCGAAAACTTAGCCAGAAATATATCAGTATGTAACTCCACCGAGTTACTCTCTCCTACTTAAATTCTAAAAGCCAACTATGCCACATATTCGACTATTGAAAAAAAATACAGAACGGCGTCTTTTGAAATAGAAAGTAAAAGGAAAAAAAGTATATTTTCGAAAACAACATTGTCATCAACAAAAACAACAACAGCTGAGCTCTTAAAGCGATGAAACAAAGTGATGTAAGGTGAGATTAAACGCACCTCGAGGGGAACCAAGTTTGAGCGCTGTTGTTTCGCCTCATCAACTCTCTTGGCTTCGCCTCATTTCAAGCACATAAGCATTCGTTAACAACGAGGGGAAGGGGGTGTGAAATGGCCGTCGACTTTCAAGATGCCCCAGCGAAAGCTATTATCTTTATTCCAGGATGTTTAAAGTTTTCCTTTCACTTTTTTTCTTCTTCTTTCTGCACCCTTAAATCTCCAGGCACCCCTCATACATTATCACAAAGCCATCCTGCTGAAAATTCGACAATAAATCATCTCTTTTTTTGAAAAAAAACCATGGTCCAACTTTTCCTGACTTGGGATCCCTTCTCTCTTCTTCTTCTGCTTGTTAATACATATTTTATTTATAGTGCTCCACTTTTGCCCTATCTATCTATCTATCTATCTATCTATCTATCTATCTATCTATCTATCTATCTATCTATCTATCTATCTATCTATCTATCTATCTATT
>NW_004797728.1:272263-275268 GCF_000002075.1 Aplysia californica | reverse complement strand
CCCTCCTCCCCCCTGACGACCCGTCAGATGCCAGGAACTGATTCTATCTACTAGAGCTGGGCGAAGAGTCGATTCCAGAACCGATTCCCTCGATAAATACTACGGATGTAAAATGCCTTCTCCTTTTTACGTAAACCAACGGTTTTATCATTAAATTTTTCTTCTCTTTTTTAAGAATCTATTTTTGAAAAAAAAAAGTTGATGCTTCGTAGTGTTCCAAAATCAAGGTTATCCTAAATCCTGAAGACGTTCGGAGCCAACCAGGTAACCACCGAAAAAAAATCACATCTTTAGAAAACAAGTAACTGGGTTCGGAGTCGATTCCTACAATTCCTAGCTTTCAATAATCGGGAATTCCTCCGCCCAGCACTACCATCTACAGCCCGAGAGCTTGTGTCTGGGCTACTTGTGTCTGGGGTTCTTGTGTCTGGGGTTCTCTGTTAAGACCTTAATGGAGTTTTGCCCCAACAACGTTAGGGTTTTTTCCCCTTCTCTTTAGCGCGTGTTTTGGCTCCAGACTTAGAGAAGTTCTTCCTAGTATTCCTTGACGTTAGATTTGTTCCAGATAAGTTGGGGGGTTTTTTCTTCTCTCCCCACTGCTTTGTGAGCCCAGGTTTTATGTCTCTTTCTTATCTCTAGGTTCTGAGTCGAGGTCATGAGAGAGTATCTCGTTAGCTCTGGGGCTGTCAGGCTAGATTACAGTACAGGGGGCCCTAGTTCAAATCCTCAGCAGAGAATCTAGCCGGGGATTTTTTTGGGCGGAAGAGTTTTAGTCCCTGACCACCACACTGCCTCTGCCCTACCAGTGACTGGCGTCAGAACAAACTTCAGTCGTTCCGGTGTGTCCTGCTTGACAACATTAGATATGTATATACATATATAGATATATATATAACAATAATATATATAAGATGAGCGTGTGTGTGTGCCCCTACGTGCACATAGATATATCTGTTTCGATAGCATTTATCCTTTTATTGTCACCCATAACTCCTGTTCACAAATGGATAAAGAATAAACATGGGCTTATAGAAACGTTTAGATATTATTTATTGTTCTGGTAATCTTCAACCTTTACTTAGCGTTGAAGTTAAATTTTTAACTTTGCGTTCTTCCTACGTAAATAAGAGCGTATTAATAAAGCTGCATTGATGTATGTGAATAAAAGGGGGAGTCGCTATGCACACTTAAACAAATTCAACATCTGCACTATGTAAATACCGTCCGTACCTAAATACCGTCTTCATGTTGTGTTTATTTGCTCGAATAAAAATAACCAACCCCAACCAAACAAACAAAACAAAACATTTCGTACTTTTTAGTTCAGAGAATTGAAATAAAACAGAGATCAAACAATAAGCAAATTATGCTTAATTCACTGTGAACAGAGGTGGGCTAGATGTTTCCCACGGTTAGAAACCACTTCAACTGTCAATGAGCACATTCATAACAATGTCAGAGAGCGTCGGCAAAGCCAAAAACTTAAGCCCAAAGAAAACTTGCCCTTTCTGTTTGGAACAATCACCTGCCCTCTTCTGAGCTAATATTGACTCTTGGTCGCGAGTAATGCCCCTTGTATTTGTCTCTGGCGCAGTGGGTATGTGATGTCATCTCAGTGTTGATCCTTCTGTGTGTGTGTGTGTGTGTGTGTGTGTGTGTGTGTGTGTGTGTGTGTGTATGTGTGTGTGTATACACCCTGTGCACTTTGACCCCACACCAACAAATCCGCCCCCACTCCTCACCCCATGCATCTATTGTCACCCTCTATCATCACGACTTTCTCCGACCGTTACGGTTTATTTAACTTTATGCCCTTCCCTGTTTACGCACACTCCCTTCTCAATGTGTTATCTCTCTCTCTATCTGTACATCTATCTCTCTATCTGTGCATCTCTTTCCCACGCTATCGTGACATAATATTGAAAAAATCAATGACGTTTATCTCTATGTTATCAGATTTCTCTACGCACGCTTTTCTTCCTTTTGCACAATTTGCTTGCCAGTCCCTGTGTATAACAATCAGTTTATAGTAGTACACTTTACGGTTTGAAAAAGAGAAATCATTATCGTACACACGACAATGTGTGGGGGAGTTGGACGGGTGCTCTGGTGTGGTCTGCTCCTTTTTTTCCTTACCGAACGTCTGTGCTCCTTATCTCTCCTCTTCCACTTTGTGTATTTTAAAAATCCTCTTGTAACATCTCTAATCTCCGGCACATGATGTATTATTTCATTGCTTTATCGTGTTGCAAGTGCCGTTAAACACTACTTACAAAAACAAAACCCCCACAAAAACAACAACAACAACAAAAACAACAACAACAACAAACAACAACAACAACACGACAATGTCACAGCTCTAAAAGCAAAATAAAACACCGTAACACCAACCACGGAAAAGAGGCAAATTAAAAAAGACAGGTTAACTCAAATATAACGCCAATGAAAGAAGCAAAGTAACGTGCAAAGACCTGCGAGACGAGAAAGACTCGGATGCTTCATGGCTCTCATGAGCTTTCTCCTCTCTGAACAGTCAGCTGGTATTATCCCAAGAGAGAGCACACCCCATACACGGGAAATAGACCAGCTAATGGTAGGTGCGTGCTAGCTGGAATTGTCTACTCTTTGTTCCATCAGCAGTCACGACATGGCATGGGGGGCGGGGGGGGGGGGGTCAGGCCAATGGTCAGAGACCGTGAGCACGCAGCAGTTAGCTCATTTGAAAGCGGGCGAGGCTTCAGTGAGAATGGCCCTGGTTCGGATTCACAATCAATGCCGCCTTCTTGAACCTGCTGGCTTGTTTGAGATGCTTTTATGGCGGGTGTTCGGAGGGTGCCACTGATATCTCCTTTTTTTTTTTTTACTTTCCCTGTGCTGTTTCTGTCTATCTGTCTTACTCCACCCACCCCCCCACCCCACCTGGTACTAAATAACCATTATTATGCCGATGTGTTTCTCTTTACTCAAATAAATAGGTCTCGTCATTTAGCTGGATGGGTTTAATT
>NW_004797728.1:267263-269763 GCF_000002075.1 Aplysia californica | reverse complement strand
CAACTTGTACACGGGACCTCCAAGATTTTTCGCCCGTGAACGAGAAGGCTAGATGTGGATCTTTCCTACCAAGAGATCTGGGGTGTAGCTGAAAGACAGCATGAAGGAGCCAAGGAGTAGCAGTAAAAAGGCCACAGAAAGAGCCAGGAGCCCAGAGGAGGGGGCAAATGAGGTGCGGGTTTGGGGGCAGAAAGTGGAGACCAAGGCAGACAACAGAACATTGCTAGAGAGCAGGAAAGGGGTTGAAAGAAGACATTTTAGAGAAGATAGTTTTAAAGAAGAAAACTTTTCCGTCGCTACCAGGATTCGAACACCTTAACCTCTAGGCCTCGAGAGCCCCATAGATAGATAGATAGATAGATAGATAGATAGATAGATAGATAGATAGATAGATAGAACGAATCGACTGACAGCCAGAGAAATATTTTTATAAAGATTTGTCGACATTGTCAAGTAGAAAATACAGAAAACGAAATCACGATGTGTGTTTTCTTTTACCCGCTAGATTCTTCAACACATTAGAGATTGCTTTTACTGTCGTACCAAAACTCCTTCACAATTACATAATATTTCGGTTTACCTCCGTTATACAGGTCTTACGCCGGTGAAGTGTAAAAACGGTTGACGACAATGTACAAACGTTTCAATCATCTTGGTTACTTCATAATACCTCTTAGAATTCCTACACCCAAAAGCCTATAAATAATATATACGAGAATATCGTTGTCTTCATTGATAGACCATTTCGTTTTATGGAAAAGGAGAAGGAGATTTTTGCAATAAGTTTCTCTCGCATGTGTACAAATTGACGATGAATAAAAGACCAAAAGACTGAAAAGGTTGATGCTTGAGATATAATGCGCTGATACTCTACATCTTGGAAAAATAGGGGATTGTTCTGGAATCGAGACGAAATGTGACCTTCGTGGTATGTAAGCTGAATGTACAGGAAACTGTTTAGGTAGACCGTCAATACGTTTGGGACTACTACAGCTCGCATTATTGATAACTATGTCATTATTGTGCTTCTGTGCGTAACTGCGTCCCTGTATATGTTTATGCCGGCTTGTGTAGAGAATGGGTCCCCAGAGTGAGGTGGAGAATAGTATTATTCAAGTATACAGAATAGCAGGGATTCTGAAGATAAGCCAGGTAATGGAAGCTCAGAGACTTTTGGAGTTGACGAGGGGGTGGGCTGCCTTTTCACTTTGCAATTGGCTAAGGTCTTTTTAGAGGATTTCGTTTCAATTTCGTTGTTACTGTAGTGGTGGTGGTAGTGGTGGTGGGGAGTGTGGTCATAATGGTTGTAGTGGTGATGATGGTGGTGTTGGTGGCGGTGATGCTGGTATTGGCGTTGGTGGTGCCTGTGGTGGTAGTAGTGGTGGTAGTGATAGTTGTGGTGATGGGGATGGTGGTAATGGTAGTACTATTATTTTAGCTAACGTTATGCTTGTTCTTACTTTTCTTCTGTGACACTTGCAGCTCTTACTAAAGCTGCACGAAATATCAAGAATTGCTTAACTCAAAGTATCCGTAGTTTGGAAGTCCTAACAAGTACTTGGCGGTTGGATCTGTTTATAAAAAGAACAGAATAGATGCTCACTGAAGAACCCATAGAGTTAGTGGTTGGTGGATGCATTTGTTTGTGGTTTGCTCCTTCTTTCCTATCAACCATCTAACATCCTTTTCTCTCCTACTTCTTTTCGTGTTTTTCACTCTCATATAAAACCTCTAATATTTTATACTTATATGACCTAATTGTGTTGCAAGTGCCGTAAAATGCTTACTAAAACAAACAAACAATAAAACCTCCATTGATGTATGTTATTTCACAACACTTCGAATAATACCATCTTTCTTGGAAGCTTCTGTTATTAAAGATGAGTTTACTACTTTTTTTTAAAAGCCGCAAACTCTTACATCCAAAACGAACCCACAGATGGGTGAAAAAAGAAAATCAGGGAATAATCCTCGGACGCCTTGGCATGGCGCAGCGAGTTGTGAGTCCCCCGTGTGTGGAGGTGTGAGAACCTAATTTGAGCTGGACAAGTGGACGCGTCAAAAGCCTTGATTGGCCTGTCCAATGGGCGACCCCTCTCGCCTGTGGTCGACGTTTTCTTCCTCCTATAGTTGTGGCAGGTCAGAAGTAGGCAGTAATGTGTTAACGATTGTGGCTGATTTGCCAGATTTGCCACAGACATCGGCGATCATGGTTCTCTATTCATTTCTTTGCTCAGATGCTCTAAAAAAAAAGCTACGTTTTCCTGATCTTTCCCTTTACCTATTTGTTTAGGTTACCCAAGTATGTTGTTCTGGGCCTTCCCCTGCCTCGCTTGCCCTCAATTTTTCCAGTGAGAGCTAGGTGTTCAAGACCCGTATGTCTATTTATGTGTCCCAAAAACTGCATTTGTCGTTTCCTGATTGTTTTTAATATTGAGCGTCCCACGTGGGCTTCATCAAGCACTACCTCATTTGATTTCTTTTCCTTCCACGATACTCT
>NW_004797728.1:260686-264634 GCF_000002075.1 Aplysia californica | reverse complement strand
CAGCCCCGCCCTTTCCCCAAATCCTTCTTTATAATAAATAGGTCTACAAACCCAAACAGCCACCTGCAGGGAAGTAAATCAAAGCGGAAAAGTACGTTAACTAAACACATACCTACATGGCGCGCCAATTTCCCCCTTCAGCTCCTCGGATCTATTCGTCTTATTACCCCCTAATGTAACAGGAAGGAAAGCGAGGGTATAGCGCATGCGCTGTGGCATTAGGCAACCTTTTCAGACGTCAGTAAATCCGACAGGCCAGGGCATCAGTGGGGTTGTGCTCAGCTGGCGACGGTTATGATACCTCTGATCTTGATAATCTCTAGACCGTACGAATTAAGCATGGCCGGTGAGCGAGCTGACTGCGATGAGGGGGGTGAGACATTCCGAACCCACAGCTGGGTATAGATAGGCCAGGAGCACTCCTTTTTGCCATTTTCTTTCTTTCTTTCGTTTCTCTTTTTTCTTTTTTTTTCTTTTTGGTCCACTTGGATGTCTTCGTCTTGTGATATTTCATCTTAACAAGTGTTCAACTTTTTCCAAGAAAATAAAAAAAAAAAAAAAATAGAAAAAAAAACCCAACGACCCTCCAGCAACAAAATGTTACGAGAAAGACATTGCAAAAAGAGATGCAAAAAGGGAAAAAAATGAGTACAAAGGCAGACAAATCATTAACTCTTTGATGACGCGCATTCTGGTTATCAAAACGCTTAAAGGACATGCAGTTTTCGGGCGCTTTAAAAAGTAGCATAACTTGCGATTCTGGCCAGCAACAAAAGATACACACAACGAAATGTAACTCATGTTTCTAATCTGTGTAAGATGGTTCAAAATGTGCCACAACATTGTCTTTGTGCACAGCTGATCGAACGTATTTGTCCGCTACGTCTTCAAAGAGTTCTATAACAGCCACTGATAGTCTTGATCTTTTCATGGTGTGTTATGTCTTTCATCGTATCTTAGTTTTAATATTGTAGTAGAGCTCTCCCTTGGTATGAGAATAGTATTCTACTGTTTTTGTTATTTGCGTGATTCTCTGTTAGTTTGTTGTGTAGTTTTTTTGTTGTTGTTTGTTGTTTGTCGTGTTTCAGCTACTGACTCACTGGGTTGGAAACTCATATTTCTCTCGTTTTTATCTCCCATTATATTATCCCTTGTTTCAACCCACTTCGGACAATGCCATCGTTCTCGGAAGCTTCTGTCATGAAAGATGAATTTCCTGAAAAAAGGGGCCGAATAATCAGCAGCAAAATTAGCGTTCTTCAGATTTAATTGGTGGGTGCTCGGTGGGTGCTCGGCGGGTGCTCTGGTATGGTTTGCTTCTTCTTTCCAAACAAATATGTGTCTTTATCTCTCCTTCTTGTCTTATTTGTATGTTACTATCTAGAAACACCTCAACTCTACCTCACTTAAATAACCTAATTGTGTTTCAAGTGCTGTAAATCTCTTACTAAAACTAAGACTTAATCATAGAAGACTGTCTCCCTCGTTCAAAGCAGTGGGTGGTTTGGGGCGCCTGTAGTACGTCTTCTTTTCTGTCCCACTGTTCTTTCTGTCTGTCTAAAATTGTTTTTTCTATGTACTAAATAGTCGTTGTCGTGGTCGACTTGCTTCTCCTTGATTCAAACTACTCGATGAAGAGAAGAAAACCGTTTCTGACTAAACGTATGCGATTGTGTGTTACTTTGTCATAATATACTTTTAAGTAAAAAGAGAGTATTTGTCTCACCCAAATAAACCTAATTTGGCTAAACTTCAACTTATAGGCTAGTCTCGACTTTTCTAAGCTGTTATGAATGTTTTTCTTTCCCCTTGGATTTACAAAACAAAAGTGCGTGGAGTGGAGTTTATGAGGAAATAGCAGTATCAAACGTATCAGTGTCTGTTGCTATATAGAGCATCAAGCTTCCTCTCTCTCTCCACACACACACAGGTCTCCCAGTCTTGGCTTTGTTGTGTGAGCGAAAATTCTGTGGCAGCAGAATTGTCCCCATTTAAGATACTTGAAAACGACAACACACTCTTCTGCCCCCCCCCCCCCCCTTCATGGGCTCTCTCTCTCTCTCTCTCTCTCTCTCTCACACACACACACACACACACACACACACACACACACACACACACACACATATATATAATATATATATATATATGTATTACACACACATATATATATGTATATATATATATTACATATATATACACATACACAGACACACACACATGCACATATATACACACATACACATTCACAAACACACACATTGGAAGAGACAGACAGACAGACAGACAGACAGACAGACAGACAGACAGACAGACAGACAGACAGACAGACAGACAGACAGACAGAGACAAAGACAGAGATACACGTACTTTCGCCATTAACTTTGTCCTTGTCAAAAAAAGAAAACCCCACAGATCTTTCCCTTGGCTACTCTCCGTTACTTGGAGGGAATTTTGATTCCTGAGAGAGTAATTTTATTAAGAAAGAAGTATCTGTCTTTCTTCCGAGATGCCACAAATGTACATCTATTTTATATATATTCTCAGACAAGATCGGATGATTGACTTGCAGGGTGGAAGCAGCAAGCTCACTGCACGATCCAAATTATTGTGTTGATAGGTGTGTCAAACGTCTATGATCAATCAAACATTATTGGTTTTCATTGCGAAGAGCCTACAGTTTTTTTTTCGTTTCTTTGTTTGTTTTGGTTTTTGGTTGTTTTCTTTACTTTATCTTTTTAAAAAATTTAATTTTGTTCTTCAACAACACACCTCCGTATCGTTCCATGTAATTGCTATACCGTATAACTTTCTCGTTATCTCGTATCTCTAACTACTCATCTCGCGTACGCCCTGGGGTCATTTTGTTCCCCCGAGTTGTATTCTTCACATTTTAAAATACTTTTAGTTCGAAGATCTCTTTGACACTTTCAGTATTTCTCAAAAAATCATTTTGACAGACTG
Organism: Aplysia californica; assembly: GCF_000002075.1. Taxonomy (NCBI): domain Eukaryota; kingdom Metazoa; phylum Mollusca; class Gastropoda; order Aplysiida; family Aplysiidae; genus Aplysia; species Aplysia californica. The sequence goes on along the minus strand of NW_004797728.1, from coordinate 261,670 downwards.
CTATGCAAAGCGTACGGATCGGATTAACGAGTGAATTTCCTCTTTGGTAAGTGGTGGCACAGAGTTCCCCACGTCGTATGGATACGATAGTAAAACACGACGTACGGATAGGGTTAAGTTGCAAGACGTTTAACCACACTGTTTATGTATTTCCTTCTAAGCAGAAGTAAAGAAGGGCGGACTGGGTAACAGCAATGAGCTGATTCCAATTTTTTTAAACAGGGTATTTAAACATGTGCTACCTTTTGTTATCTTCATCTTTATCGTTCCATCTGGTCGTCCTTACGCGACCTTAGTTTTAGTATCCTGTGTACATAAATGATATACATTATCATGCACCTTTGTTAGTGAGTTCTTCATCTTGCTAACGTTCTCAACTCGCGTCCTTTATTTTCTTATCTGTGACTATGATTCAACCAATCTCTTTTGTTTCTTGTTCCAGTGAATAGGACAAGATAGGAAAAGCATAGACATTTTAAAAAGAGACTTCAAAGCCCCCCCTCCCCCTCCAAAAAAAGAGAAAAAAGCAAAACGAACAACATAAAAACAAAAAACAAAAACAAAAAAACATCAACCAAAAGCAAAACAAAACAAAAAACTAAGAACAAAACAATAACAACAACAACAACAACAACAACAACAACAGCAGCAACGACAACTTCGACAACAACAACAATAAATTGCTGTAGACATATTGTTTGCCGTTCCATTTCGAGCAGTAATAAAAATCATAAGCTTGTTATCAGAAAAATGATAAAGTTCGGTTATCGTGACGCTGTCTGTCTGTCTGTCTGTCTGTCCCCTCCTCTCTTTCTCTCTTTCCGTTTCTCTCTCCACCCACTCTCCCACTATATCCCTGTATCTGCCTCCCCCATCTCGCTCTTTCTCCACGTTCCCACCTCCCTCTTTCTCTGTCTTTCTGTCTGTGTGTCTGTCTGCCTCTCTCATTCTCTCTCTCTCTCTCTCTCTCTCTCTCTCTCTCTC
>NW_004797728.1:251351-252532 GCF_000002075.1 Aplysia californica | reverse complement strand
GGGGGAGAACGAAAAATATACTGAGTGAGAGAGGGAGAGAGGAAGAGACAGATAGCGAGAGAGACAGATAACGAGAGAAAGATAGCAAAAGAGAGAGATAGAGAGAGAGAGAGAGAAAGAGAGAGAGAGAGAGAGAGAGAGAAAGAAAGAGAGGGGGGAGGGGGGATGAGATAGAGAGACATAGAAAGTGGAGATAAAATGACAAGCAGAAAAACGTTACCGATCAGAAAAAGAATGAAATGGGCAATAAATCTACAAATAAAGAGAAAGGCAACACAGAACGATCACCCCCCCCCCCCCAAACAAAAAAAAATCAAATCAAAACAAAACAAAACAAAATGAAACCCAAACCCAAAAGTTATTGAGGAACAGAAAGTGAAACTACAAAAAAAGAAGAAGAAACAAACAGACAGACAGATACAGGAAAACAATAAAAATACCAAGTGACAAGAACGGTGCGACACAGACAAACAGACAGAAGTAAAGGTCAGTCAGAAAGGGAAATAAAAGACAAATAGAAGTGAATTGAACGATTTGAAAGATAGACCACCCAGCCGGCGCAAACGGACGAGAGGGTTGCCCGAGCTAGCCAGCTGTATCACCAGCCATCGCTATACATTATCGAATTGACTCCAAATGGCCAATGATTTTTCTGTCCGGATGATTTAGTCATCAGCGGTCAACCATCCATCTAAAGCTGTCACAGACTGACCGGCTAGCCGCTGGGCAGCCTCGCAATGTCGACATTAGGCCAGTTTTGGAGACACCAATTGAATAGGGTGGTGGGCGAAAGGGAAAGAGAGAGGGAGGGAAGAGGAAAAACAGAACGACCCTTTATATTATATTAGTAACGTTTTCACATCTGGCTTTTGTTCTAGTGGAAACCATTCCTGATGTTCTCAAAGCTACACTGGTAAATGCAGTTAAGTACTTTGCCTCTTCATCGTACTCTCAAAGTGCTTTTAGATCTTACGCTTCAAAGATTTAGCAGTTTATTGCTGGAAGATCTTTATTTGAAGGATAAGAAAGTAAAACGATCAGGCAGCTCAAGAGTATCATTAGACGACTCGACATATTGCTGATCCATCTGCCTTACCTGTCTTTGGTCCTATGAAAAAGTTTAATTTGATCTTGAGGTGCGAACATGCTTCTCTTTAGGTCCACGTGTAAGAACCCCCCCC
>NW_004797728.1:246488-249866 GCF_000002075.1 Aplysia californica | reverse complement strand
GAGGTGCCTCGCAGTTGGGGGCTGGTCACTCAGTGGTCACTCCCCTACCCCAGCATTCCAACTGCCCATTGAAGTGTTAGGAAGCGTGATGGAATCAATAGATGACCAGTTTAGGTTCCACTAGCTGCGTGAGCCTATACCTGAGGTAGAAACGTCACGTGACGAAGAAGAGCCTGCTTGTGATAAATGAAGGCCCAGCCACTGTATTTCGGTATCAGAGAATGTTGACAAAGAAAAAATCATGTGTTGCATTCCTTTCTTTGATGGCATTGCTCTGCTGAAGTTATCTTGACGACAAACTTCAGTTATTTAAAGCATTTATTTTCCAGAACTGGGGAATTTATAAATTATTTTTTTTTTACTGAAATACAGCTGAGTACTTTAAAAAATCAATGGTAATTTATCTTCTCAGAGATCGAAAAGTTCTCAATAAAAAGAAAATGGGACCTGTTTTCAAACATTAGACGAAGGTTTTGCTTTATGATGAAGTTTACCCTCCTGGGTTTGGTGGATTTATCAACGTAAACATACATAATAGTGTTTGTTCGTTTTACAGGATGAGATGGAAAAAAGATACGTTGAATGTGTTACCACAGCTAAACTGCTTATCACCATTAAATTTGTGTTTGGGCAGTTAGTACCTTGTGAACTGAAAAGACTTCTTTTTAGCTCAACGGCATAATGATATTATTGCTAGATGAAGTGATCGAGTAGAAGTAAGCAAAGGAAAAGAAAAGAAACACGGAAAAATGTATACTGTGCACTGGCAAGTTGGTCTTATATTTGAAAACTTAGAACATCAGTCTACTTTGGCCACGCTACACACGCCTTTGCCCTACGTGCGAATAGTACGATATACGCGTGTGAACATTTGCCAGCCTGCCATAATTTGTTTAAGTTTATTGCATAAACCCGAGCTCTCAGCAGCTCATTTGAACCCAAATATGAGATAGCCCCAAAGGTTGAGGCAAGGACAGCCCAAACGTGGTAACAACATTACTAGGAGCCTGGCCGGTAATGAAATAACTCGGTTTGTCCATCGCTCCCACCCCACATGAAAAGCTGGGATACATTGCAGAGATTTCTTTCCTTCCCGTTCCTTATGCTCTTATGTTAGTAAAATTATTTGTAGAGTGAATTAGCTTTGATGTTATACGTAAATCTAAAGTGCATTAAGCTATATTGTGGAGAGCTGTGATGCTGTTTGTTAGCTTTGATAGTTTATTATTTTTGGGTTTTGTTGTTGTTGTTGTTCTACTCTTGTTTGTTTTTTAAGGGGGGGGGGATTGCGTATATTATGTCACTGAGGTCCATTTAAAGGAGTCACATTGTCCCAGTTGGTACATGTATCAAGCAATGCTAAAGTAGTGTCCTTCACCGTGGTTCGAATCCTGAAAGGAGCGTTCTACAATCTGGGTTTTGTGAGGATTTTGTAAGGCTGACCACCCACGTTGCTCTGTCTCGATTGAGCTGGGCGTTAAATTAGAAGAAAGAGTCTTTAGAATAACGTCACAGTGCTGAAATGGGTGCTAATCATATACCAAAAGATGGATATTTATCCAACGACAGCACGTTTTGCTTGCTATAACTTTTCCCGGTCTCTGCTACCTTAGGGTGTCGAGGGGAGAAGCGAACTTTCTCCTCTTGTTTGTTGTATTGCCTGTTGCAGGTTTCTGTTTTTCTTGACTAATGTTTCTCTGACCCCCTCTATCCGTCTTTTCCTGGGCCTGCCCCTTCCCCTGTTTTCTTCTGAATTCTGCTTGTTTGTTCTCGCTGCTGTACTATCTGGTGGCAGTCTTAACCAATGCCCAAACCATTTAATTCGTTGTTCATCTATGTAAACAATAGCAAAAACAGAGCAATAATCATAAGTTAATTCTAAAGAAAAAGGTATATCGTTAAAGCTATATCATGTCAGAATGGTTGAAGTTGCAACATGTCATGTCAGAATGGTTGAAGTTGCAACATGTCATGTCAGAATGGTTGAAGTTAGAATATGTCAGAATGGATGAAGCTACAACATGCCATCCTTAGTTATGTTTTAGTCAGAGTTTTACGACTCTTGGCACACAATTATGCCATGTAAGTGCCAAGGATTAGAGGTGTTACTAGATAATGATATACCAGTAAAAGGTGGAGGAGAGATAAGGACGATAGATGCTTAACAAGAAAGAAAGAGCAAACCAGACCAGATCACTGACCAACCACTCACCAACATATTATGTCATCGTGTAGTATCACCATCATAATGGTTGAAATCACAAAATGTCTGCGGTGGTTCGAGGGTGCCTCTGGTAGGTCTTACCCCTTTACTTTCCCCCTGCTGTTTTAATTTTCACCTACACTAAATGGCCATTATTATATCGATGTGTTTCTCTTTCCTTAAACAAACAAGCAAACGCGCTAATAAAATTATGCGTGCGTGAAGCTAAAGCATGTCATCTTGGTCGACGCTGAGAAAGGCGAATGGAAATACAATGTGCGAACAGGCAATATTTGTTTGCGAAGGAAGCTTCGGGGAATCATTTTCTAATTTAGATAAAAATCAAATCTTGTTTGTTGATTCGAAAACGTTTTGTTCAATTTGTTCAAGAATTGTATAACGTGCTGTTGGAATTTCTCCGACATTTTTATTGCTTTTTGTTGTTGTTTGTTTTCTTTTCGCTAATCGCAGATGTGAAATCTTCTAACGAGCCTAATTATGATGTGATGTTGGCCAACAAGTTGCTGGAGTCAACATTAATCAAATTAACATTTGCGTGGATGTTTGTGTGTCTGTGTTTTTCTATGTGTGCTGACTATCTTGTGTGTGTTTGTATGTGCGTCTATATCTGCCTCTGTGTCTGTGACTGGCTATTTGTGTGTGTATGTGTGTTTGCGGTTTTTTGGGGTTTTTTTTTGGGGGGGGGGGATAAGAGACGAGTAGGGATCTAGGATGTAGTGATGGATACTTTTGTGATATCAAAAACAAGAGAAATCTTCTCTACCACCGTGCGGAAAGCGTATTTTATTTTTTATAACTTAGTCGAAGTGTAAATTTCGAGACATATACTACCTCGTGAACAGGCTTATAGACAATTTTAAGCGTTGTGAGGCGCACATCCACACCCACACATCGTGTCTCTCTCTAAAGCTTAACATTTCTAAGCTGCTCGTCTTTGTCTATGTTTAAATACAAGAACTACGTAAATACAAACGTGCACACATACATATGCACAAACACTAATCGCAGAAAAATACGCTTTCTCTCTCTTTTTCTCTCTCGCTCTCTCACTCTCTTTCTCTCTCGCTCTCTCACTCTCTCTATCTTACTCTCTCTCTCTCTCTCCAGTTCCTGTCTGTCTGTCTGTCTGTCTGTCTGTCTGTCTGTCTGTCTGT
>NW_004797728.1:244086-246278 GCF_000002075.1 Aplysia californica | reverse complement strand
CCCCAACACGAAGACAACCACCCCATCCTTCCACCCCACCACCAGCAGCACTGCAGTGATCGAACCAGCGAGAAGCCGAGCTGACTGAGAACCACGTCATGTGCCGTGGACAGTGATGGGCAGACAGCTGATGGCTACTTTGTCCCTGTCCGGCTGATCGCTCCGGTCCAGCGGATTATCCGAGACTTGTCCTAAGTCCTGGATGTGGAGGAGCTCCCCTGGACGGCCGGGGCAGTGGCGGGAAGAGGTCGATGATGCCTGGCCTGGCATGGCCTAGCCTGGCCCATGTCCGGAGCGAGATGGACAAGTACTGGATGGCGGGAGAGGGAGGGAATAACAACTCGCTGTTTTAAAATCATAAAGTTCTATCTGCTCAGTATCTCATTTCGAGAAAATTGACGGAAAAAAAATCGAGTTTCACAAGTCAAGTTTTTTTCAAATGCAGTTCTTTGAATATCTTGATAACAACTCTGAATAAACGTACGGTATTGATAGAGCAGATAGAACACTGGTTTCTGACCTCATTGTCTTAGTAACTCAAAACGGTCAAACATGTCAAACAGAACGTTGTAATTCTAAGGTAACGAACTGGTGTAGTTTAGTTTAGTTTGTGGACGTTGGTGGTGTGGAAACGTTTAAGGGTTTGATCATTGTTTTGGTTTGTTGTCTGTTTGTGTATTAGTTTGTATGTGTTATCTTGTGTGTTTAATAGTTTGTTTGTGCGTTTGTTTGGCTGGTTGGTTGCTTGCTTGTTTGGTTGCTTGGTTGCTTGGTTAGTTTTGTTTGGTACGTTATGTTTTTGTTTGTTTGTTGTTTTGTTGTCTTGTTTTCGTTTTGGTATTATTATTTTCTTGGAGAGGGGCTAGGGGTTGAAAACTAGGTAAATTATTTTATTTAAACATGTGTCCACGATTCTGTTGTGTTGGGGTACGACCACATGAGCTATTAATTCTAGACTATTTGGGCTCCAGTTATTTTTAAAAAAAAGAATTCTAGAAGAAGGAATCTAAAGCATTTTCTAGAGAACATTAATAACAAAATACACTCACCGCTAGACCCGCTTTATAAACCTATCAAAAAGCCTACATGCTGCTAAGCCAGGACTATGAAAGCATTAAATTGATTGATAATAATAGATAGCATTTGTATAGCGGAAATTTCCGGTCAACAGCAAGCTCTATGCGCTATACAATCTATAGTATTGCCCCAGCAGACCTGAGGGCATTCTGAAACAACCTCAACTTCCTGGGAAGCACAGAGTGCAAGGTGCCACTTTATAGGCGCTAAAACACCAACATACTGACAAGATCTTTCGCTGTCTATGGCCCGGTACCCATTCACACCTGAATAAATTGAGGAAAATTCATGTAAAGTGTCTTTCCCGCCAAGAACACAACGTCGGGCCTGAGGCTCGAACCACTTAACTCGCAAACTCACGGCTACGAGTCTGGTAGCCTAATCACTAGACCACCGAAGCCACTATTAGTCTACGGAACGTCTACTTTGACTTCAGTTGCGTTACATACCCAGAAGAAATGAAGATTCTGAGGACGTTGGTTTGACAGGGAGGAGAGAGAGAGAGACTCTGAGAGAGGCATAGAGACGGCAGAAGATATTTGGAGACGTCTCCGGCGAGCACCCAGTAACTATTCGGGGACGTACTCCCGCACACAGATGCACTGCTATATGGGGGTCACACTGCGTATTGTTTGCTGCAGATCACACATGTAGCCCCTAAAACTGTCGCAAATCAATTATTTTCAAGAAAATTTCAAACCGTACTGCAAAATATCAAATTATAGGTTAAACCCCCTAGATTGTTTTACTTGGTCCAAAGGCACAAACCGTTTTGAATTTTGAGAAGTCTCCGGATAGATACTGGGCATAGAGACCGGGATTCAGATATACTAAAAAAGAACGAGAATGGAGGGACAAGCGAAGAGACGATCAGAGGGAAAAAAAGAGAGAGGGGGGGGGGGAGAGAAATAACCTATAATGAAAGAACAAATTGAAGATGTCTGTTTGTCTTTATCCTAGTTTCTCTGTCTGTGTTTGCCATTATGGGTTTATGTAAATGTATTTATTGAACCTGGTCGTAAAGTTCGCTTTGGATCTTGCAAGCTCTAGTCCCATTAAATCGAAACTGAACCTAGCCCTTAAAACCTACGCATAGACTTTCTCTCTTTCTCACC
>NW_004797728.1:241834-243401 GCF_000002075.1 Aplysia californica | reverse complement strand
AATGGTTTTGCTGCTCATGTAAGGCTTAAAGTACAGTCATAGGCCTATTCATATGTACACAGTCAAACACGGGTATTGGAAATAGTGTTCGAGATTTCTGTAATTCGTTGTGTCCGTGAAAGCCCCAGATACGAAGAAATATAGAGAAAATCTAGGTAGATAGAAAAGAGCATTAAAACATTTTACGCTGTTAGCTCCATTGATAAACATGTTGACGATGTGAAAGCAAGAAGATGAATGAAAGTGGAAAGCAGAAAATCTCATGGGTACACAACCGACTCCTACGTCATTCCTTCCCTCTCATTTCATTGGCTTACAGAAAGTTATGCCTCTTGCCATCTGCACCGCGCACATCCCACAGCATGATTGCACGCGTGGCAGGCCAGTCATGTGGTGTGGTCAGCATCATTCCCCCCCCCCCCTTCCCCTTCCCCTCTTCCTCCAGCCTATCGTGGTGAGTCAAGAACCACGTTTTGGCTGTAACAATTACAAAGAAACACCCCCCGACCAGAAAGGTTGTAAAGCTGGGTCTTTAGTTGAAAATGAGAAGCGGATTTGTTCGAGATTCAAGTGTTGCATGTTGCGAGTGTTCAAGAACTCCGTGAAGTCAATACAAAGCAAACATAGGGACTGAAACGGGACTGAGCATTGTGTTCGAGATACCCGAGAATTCGTGATTTTCGGGTTCAAGATTTGTGGACTCTACTGTATATATATGTATATGTATATATACTTTTTATATGTGTGTGTGTCAGTCTGTCTGTCTGTCTGTCTATATACCTGTCTGTCTGTCTGTCTGTCTGTCAGTCTGTCTGTCTGTCTGTTTGTCTGTCTGTCTGTCTGTTAATAATCATACAGAAAACGTGTGACCATAATTTTATTCATCGGTGTAGATAGAAGGCAATACCAGAATCGAATTCATAAATTCTCTCTATCCAATCGGATTAAAAAGTAACACTCAATTAAACCAGTCTGCTAATTGTTAGTCCAACATTTCCACTCACACACTAACAAACTCTATATCTGCTCACATAGACTCACAAACCACACCACAAAGACGTGCACGGTTGTGTAGTTTATGAACTCTCTGGACAGAATATATTACGGCCTTGCTCTGGGAGGATATCTCTGATAATAATATTATGTTAAATCAAAAGAACCCCTCCATGTAAGCTTCCTATAACTTTAAGGCGAAAATCGTTAGTTCTCAGATTCCACACAGATTTTGCTTTATCTCAGTATTTATTGCGCCTGCCTCCCACCTCCAGATAAAAATAATCTGCATTTGAGTCCAGTCACACTCAGCGTATCCGCGAGCCATTTGGTGTATGCGAGTACGTCAATAAGTCAGTGTTCGCACTTCTTCCCCCCTTTCTCCCGCCTTCGCCGACCGTTAATGACTCTATCGGAAAGATAGTGGGCTCGCCTTCATGCGCACAGCGCCTAGGGCAGGCAGACTCGCCTTCTGACTAATATGATTATCTTCTTCTAAAGGGTTAAATTATTATCGACGCAGGTCATCAATTACTCCACTCCCACCCTCTCATCTCCTCATCCCCTCCCCTCA
>NW_004797728.1:236016-239722 GCF_000002075.1 Aplysia californica | reverse complement strand
TCCTCCTCCTCTCCTCCTCCTCCCCATCTTCCTCCTCCTCCCCTCCTCCTCCTCCTCATCATCATCATCATCATCACCGGCGTCGTCGTCATCATATTGTAGTTGTCATCCATCTATTAACATAAACTGGGATGTGACTTGCCCGCGTTTTACCGCTCAAATTACAAAGATTATGTGTCTTTTTCTCGGTCACTTCTTGATCTGGATTTCCCTTGCCCTTACTGTTTGCTCTGACCTCTTCATAATACTCTCGACCCGTTTCTCAAATGACACGTTTCCACTCTTTTCACCAGACCGTCACTTTTCGTAATGCTTACTTTTACCTAAAGGTCTGTTGCCTCAGAGGCACTCTTTACGATTTCGAGTTAGCCTCCCACTCTTTGACTCATCACCAAACGTCTTTTCACACAGTATTCATACCCCCTCGATCCTTTCAGGTCTTTTCAGCATCCACGGTTTTCTGAATGGTTCAGTTATTTTAATGCACAAAAGAAACTTTTTTTTCACTGCCTTCGATGAGAACTCAAAATACGAAAAAGGAAAAAAAAAAGGTTTCCCTAAAGTGTTAGCTTGTTTTTGTACGCCCAGTTAAACGCCGCGGCAAGTAGAGCTCCTGCAGTTCATTGTTTGTTTGTTATTCTATTCCCCACTATCGGCCTCGAGTGCAACACCCTACTCTTCTCTGCTGCTAAACTACCCCCATCTCTTCTCTCCGTCAATCGGTCTGTTGCCCCCTTTGATCATTTCTCGCGCCCTTTTATCTGGAAAAAAATCCCGAGGATATTATACTTATAAGAACGGTAAAAAAATGCTGTTCAAAGAATTAACTGGCGAAACCAAAGTAACCACAAACCAATACCCATTCGAGATCGCACTCTAAAACGTTGTTCATGTTTAAATTATGTCTCAATGTGACCGGGCAGTCACAAGACAAGCTGGTTTCAATTCGCAAGAACCTTTTCAGGGTTAAGATATGGAACGCTGAACTCCCGGATAAGTTAACCTCCTAAGTTATTACAACAATTGTGATTGGGTGCAATTAGGCCGAAAAGGGTGAACAAAGAGATTAAGACTTCTATAAACAGCCTGCTAGAATCATTAATTAGACATAAACGCCTTTTAGTGGCCATTCAAGTATGTCACTTTTCAAACAATTGTTGTTGACAGCATTGTGTAGTTTCTCACGAGTTTATGGCGACATGGCGTGTGGATGCCTGCTTCACAAGTAAGAAACGGTTGCAAGCAAGCAAGAAAAACAGACTAATAAAACGGTTTCCTGACATAAAATTGCTGAATCAATACAGGTCTTAGGTCGCACTGCGAAAATTGCTGATATACATCAGATATACATGAAGAATGACTATCGTGATACTGAGTAATTCATGGGTTTTTCTCTCGACTCAAGAAGTCGGAGTCGTAATCAATTCTTATGGCAAGGAGCCTCCAATATTACTCTATACTGAAAGACACCGTTCCTTCTTATCAGATTTTCGTCAACGGAATTTGCTGTCAACAATCACAATTTCGGCTGAACGTCAGAAATGGACTTAAGTGGCACCGAGTTCTCATAGATTGAGGATGTTTTAATGACAGGTTCATATTGGTCCAAATATTAACGTATTCTGCAGGGGAGAGTCTATCGTTACCCAGTTTGTAAAATGTGCGTTGAAACGACGAGGAAACATCTCAAGACACTGAAAACTTTACGGCATCAACAGTTATAAAGGGTGAAAATCGAAGATTAGATTTCCTGCGAAGACCTTGACTAATCTGTTGACACAAGGATGTAAACTGAACGAGTCTGGCAACACAAACAGAACAAATATTCACACACCCCCTCCCTTCCCCTTCCCCTCTCCACCTTTTCAAAGTTTTGAACAGTAGCCAAACTAGCGTTCTCGAGGAAAGAAAAAGCTGCGAAACTATAGATCCTTAAAGAACCTGGGTCTAATTTGGTTTCGTTTACGCCCCTATTTACCCTCACCAACCAGTTGGTTGTTCCCATCTCGTCTCAAAACGTCCAATCCCTCATCGCAGAGTGGCGTTGCTGTTTAGCGAGAAGTATTTGCATTGTCGTGTCCGCAGAGTGCGAATAGCGAGTTGTTTCCGAGTTCTGAGGCGCGCCAATGTTCAACGTGTCATGGAAAATAACTCGCGTCTTCCGTAGAAAGAAAAACTCAAACAACTTAGTGCCAGGTGTTTATTGTGCCGTGAATGTGTTGTTTGAGGTACTACCCTCGAAACGGAAGGAGGGGTAAACGAGAGCCGGCAGGGGATTTGTTTGTTTGTTCGTTTTTGAGGGCGGGTGTGGGGGAGGGGTGGGGCTCACAACCCTGTTGTCTGAATGGTCAATTTTGTTGTTCGTAAACCGCCAAGTCGTAAGAGAACAATAATAAATAGCAGAAACCTGTGACATAAGTGTAATGCTTAGGAATTTCTTTTTGCCCGGGAAAGGCTTGAGCTGTATTCTCACTTGAGGAATATATTTGTTCTGAATATTGCTGTCTTTAGGCAGGAACGTACCCCACGTAAATCAGGTTCAGTTTTGCCAGATTAGGGAGAATTGAGCAACTTTCACTTTTGCTTACTTTCCATTACAACATATTATTTATAGCCAACTAACAAAATAACCATGGATTGCTGTAGCACGTCTTTTTTTAAACTTGAGGATCCCCTATATCATGGCATAGTAGTAGGTCACTCACATGGAAGTAAAGAAAAAGAGCTGCTCTTTATTTCCCTCTGCAACTTGAAACTTTGCTCTGGTATATCTGACAAACATCCGTTAAAGTTGAGCGGTACTTTGAAACAACCCCGAAAGAAGAAATACAACAACAGCCAGACTAAGAGCACTCAAGCCTTGAAATATGACCCATGACTCAGATGCTGTAAAACACAGCACGATTTCCTCAGTAACATCAACAGCACTAATATAATTTTTTTTAAACCTGTTGTTTCTTTTCCTTTTTTGTAGCTTGCTGCTGCTGCTGCTGCTGCTGCTGCTGCTGCTGCTGCTTTTGCTGTCGTTTTTGTTGTTGCTGCCATGTTACAATCCCAGGAAAACAAATTTTTTGTGTTATTTTTGGTTTAAGATTAATATGGAGAGTTCCGTCGCAAAACGCACTGAACGCCAAACCTGGGTATTTCTGTAAACCTTATTTACTCCATCATCTTTTGGTAAAAATTGTTATGGTTATTTTTTTTCTTCAAAATGCACTCACCTTATCCTTCGATATTTAGTATGACTAAATTGCGTCTCGTTCATACTTTTGCTTTCAGACACTAAGTTTCTTTAGGTTTTATTTCGTTCTTCTCACTCAGTTTTTTAGTTATTGAATGGATACAGTTTGTTTTGCAATAGCACTCTTCAAATCTTTTTGTATAGCCTGGACTAAAGAATCAACTTCAGGTGTTCCTAACGGAGAATATTGTCGCCACTCCTTTCACATCGGTCAGCTTGCATCTGATAGGACGGACTGCCACTTACGTTGTCTTTAACGATTCATTAATATTATCATTTAAACAATATCGTAACACTTTCCGTTCTTTACACCGATGTCTCACGGTTTTTTGTTTTCACTGTCTAAATTTGTGCTGATACATCGTGTTACAAAATGGTTAAACAAGCAGGGAGAAAAGCACCACCCTCCCCCCCCTCCAAAAAAAACGCAACAAAAAACAACAAACAACAAAGCAAGAGCAACAA
>NW_004797728.1:234887-235916 GCF_000002075.1 Aplysia californica | reverse complement strand
CCCCCAAATAATACAACATCTTCGACAACAGTAGGAAATAAAACATCAACTGATAACCATTCAAAAGGTCTATTTCAGGGGTGCCTTTTTTAAAAGAGTAATAAAAAAAAAAAATCGTCTATCGCGTTTGCCTTCGTGACTTCCATCATGTTAGACCCCACAGAGACTTAGGTGCCGGATGTACATCTTAGGTCAAGTGAGTTCCAAATGGATGCCTCAAGTAGAACTTTACCCACTGCTCTTGTATTGGTTTTTTGTTTGTTTGTTTTGTTTTGTTGGGTCTTTTTTTCTTGCATCAAAATATCGTTGTCTTTGAGTGTTTTCTTTTGACTAAAAAGTAATTTAGCAAGAAACTAAAAAGTGCGGTGTCTCAATCTTTTGAGGGATAACACGGACAGATGTCGGAGCATTTTCCCCTCAAGCCTTTACTGTCGTCAGAAAGCTTCGTATTCATTTCAAAAACTCATATCATTTCACAATACAGAGATCAAAGAAAAATCACCAATACTCTTTACCAACAAGAGAGGGAGCTTTTGTATAAAAACAAGAGAGGGGTTTTTATACAAAAACTAGACCAAGACGGAGAAAGAAAGAACGGGTAGATTATTTTTCTATAAAGCTACCAATACGCTTTGAAAGAAAGTGATCTAAGAGCTTTAAAAGTGCTCCTATCGCTACTTGATCTGTATCAGTTTCATGGAACCGCTGAGGCATAAATCGTTCTTCTGTTTTCTTTTTTTTTTCCTTAGTAAAGACTATTGGGAAAACCGATACAATCTTACGATGTCTCCTTTTGTGCCTTGTTGATTCCTCTGTACGTTCTTTGGATCAGTTTATTTCGAAACTTTTACTTATAGGTTTCTGTACTATGTGTGGCAGCGTTTCCTTGTAAGCTTGGAAGAAAGGGTGGATGAGGGAGAACACGAAAATTGATAGGATTAGCAAAATAAAAAGATGGTGTAATAGAAATCAATTAGATAGATAGATAGATAGATAGATAGATAGATAGATAGATAGATAGATAGATAG
>NW_004797728.1:226927-233055 GCF_000002075.1 Aplysia californica | reverse complement strand
CTCACCCCTTCCCTTTTTGACCCCCCACCCCTTTTATTTTCCCCCTCGTCCCTTCATGGTCAAACAACAGTTGGTAAGAGAGGTGTCAGCGTCGAAAAAAAGGAGTTTTTGAATCACCTGGGATTTTGAAATAGCCAAAGCTACAGACCAATAGAAAAAACACAAATGGTTTGTTCCGTTACCGTCAATAAACCTTACCCTAGTCTGAATTGCACTCTCTCAAAAGCCTGTGAGTAATAATAATAATAGTTATTGCTTCCCCTCACGCAACAGCTGAAGAGTTCAAATTTAATGTTATGGTGCATCAGAGGGTTCTGTGATTTCTATCGCTGCAGCTGAAACTTCAAAAGTAATTGTCGATGAAAGAGTTAAAGACATGAACACTGAGGAAGTGGCAAACTTTCTGCCAGCATCTAGAAGTGCAGAAACCCTGGTGCTTCCAACCTCTAAAGTTTCAGATCATTCAGAGGGTCAATAAAATACAAACTGGGGTGTTTATTTATTTACAACCATGTCTAGGTTAAATATAGCTTAAATTAAAGAGCTCCGGTTTTAAATAAAAGAAACACATTTTGCTCGGGTTTTTCATCACCTCGAAGTTTAAACGTTTTCAGCACTATTAAAGAAACAGGGGAAGTGTCATAGCCAGTTTGATTGGCGGCGTCTTGTCAAAATTTGTGTTTGAAAATGTCTTTTCTTTCCTTTGGTTTTTTTTAACCAATCCGAGGAGTAAACCTTAACTTCGAATGCCGTGAAAGAAAATTTATGCTAGCGATTTAATTAATAATAGAGATAGTTCTTTGGTGACTGTCCATATTGTTTCAGAAATATCTTGTACAAACTGATATGTTAAGCAGTTAATTCTTTATGATTGTGGCGTCGGTGGCCTTGTGGTTAGGCTGTCGGACTCACCGTAAGGTCATGAGTTCGAACCCCGCCAAGGGCCCGACATTGTGCCATTGATACAGACACTTTACACGATTTTTCCTCATTTTACACAAATGGATATGGGTACCAGGCTATAGACAGTGAAAGATCTTGCCAGTTTGTTAGCGTTTTAGCGTTTGCAATCAGCAGCTTGCACTGTATTCTTTCCGGGAAGCTTTTGAGTGTTCCAAGGTCTGCTAGAGAAACAGAGAAACATTAGAGCCCTTCTGAAAGCTTAGTGCCACCGCAGGTTCTACTTCTTCTTTTGTCGTCTTTTGTTCTTGACGGTCCTTTATCTTATATTTTCCCTAGGTGACCATAGTATTTCTCTTTTCTCAAACTATCTGTAAAGTTGGAGAACACACATTAGGTCCATCACACCCAGTCTTGCAAACACCGCATCCTCGAATATTCTGCCCTCTTTGTCCTTGCAATGACTAAAGTTTCTCATGCACTCGTGTGTGACAACTGTGACCTTTTCTTTCTTTCTTTCTTTTTCTTTCTTTCTTTCTTTTTTTCTTTTTCTTTCTTCATCTCTTTCTTTCTTTTTTTTCTTTCTTTCCTTTGAAAAGGTTTCGCAAAATAATTTATTTCATTGTAAATGTGCAGGCAGTAAATTTTGACAACCCTTTGGGACAGAAGTTCATTAAAAGATGCCACAAATGCCGAGGGAGCTCCCATTGTTTTTTCATCAGGAGACGCCTCACTTTAATTTCTCCTGTGGCCGTCTCCCCCGGCCAGTGTCATCATCCCCACAACCGGCGGCGCGGCGACCTGGTCCACCCATTTTCCTGTGGCCCCTGCCCGGGACTCTTTGACATTTGGAGAGCGGAGATTTCCTTCTCGTTATTTCTAACCTGGCCTTTCTTTAGAATTCTGGAACAGGACGTCTGAGCTGCAGCTCGCTGCATGTTTCATAAATGCCAGCAAGCATGCGAGATTGTGGATAATTGCTGAACGCACAGGCTGTTCGAAAACTGGAAAAGATTCAGTTGTCAGTTTTGTCTTTCGAGACTTGGACACACACACAATAGCATTCCTGTCAGGATTACGTGTGTCAGGTCAACAATATACGCACAGCTGTACTTATTTGTGTCATGACGCGGTGAAATAAGGCGCTCGTCAATTATATGTCTATTAAAGTGATCTTAAAACTTGTTAAATTGTCTTGCTTTTAATGAAGATTATACCCCATCTTTCATCTTGAATAGAAGTCGAGATATTACCGATTGAAGAAGGTTGGGGTCGTTTGGTATCAGATACAAAGCTGAATACTGAGTTTAAAAAAATAATTGAAAATTACTCAGCAGTTGGAAAGAGACACTTCTTTACTTTCCTTCTGTTGTTTCTGTCTGTCTATCTTAATTTTCCCAAGCACTAAATGATCATTATTGTGTCAATGTGCTTCTTTTTATTAAATAAATAAATTAAAAAAACAACAAATAAACAAACAAACAAACAAACGAACAAACAAACAAACAAACAAACAAACGAAAAATAAACAAACTGTCCCCTAGAATTTGACGAGCGTCTGATTCCGCCGAGATGATCCACATTTTTAAAGGGGGTATCTCAGAGGGTTCTCCCCCTTGTATTACGTATCCAATCGCTTTTTTCCTTCTGCTGTGGCACTCTGTCTCTCACAATGGTGAATGGCTCGCGACGGTGGAACGTTAGCATGGCTTTGCCGCTGACATAACTCGGCGGATTGTGAATATTTCATGAATGCCACAACACACGGGTACCCCAAGACGTAATGTCTCTCAAAGGAATAAAGTAGAGCTTTGATTTCAGGGCCAAGACACCAGGGTCCAAACTTTTTGTTGCTCTTGCTCGGTTTTGTTTATTATTTTTACCTTCGTTGATTTTTCTCGTAATAGGAAGTACTCAAAGCAGAGAAGCAAGTGCCATGATGCGTGGTTTTGATTATACTTGAGTGGGTGGTTGGCGGATGCTCTGGTGTGGTTTGCTCTTTCTTTTCTATCAAATATCTAACGTCATTGTGTCCACTTCGTCTTTATTGTGTTTGTCGTATTCTCTTGTAACACCTCTAATCACCAGCGCTTATATGACCTTATTGTGTTGCAAGTGCCGTAAATCTCTTATCAAAACAAAATATGATGTTTGACGCTTGTTTCGAAGCAGAATGCTCATTCGACATACTCACACGATGAGTTGACATGTGATATGTCATAATACAGTTGAATCAGACCTTCATCAAAGTTTGGACACTTTGAAATACGGTAGACGGCTGACGTTTTCTGACTTTAAAAAAGATAATTTTAATGTACCGTGGGTGTTTCAGGCCCCCACTGACATAGTTTCGATCTTTCAAGAGACGGGCTTCAACCATGCCTGCCACGGTCAACCCACGCTGAGAAGGATAGAACGTCCCAGAAAAACAAATAATAGCAACCCCCACCCGAAAAAACAAATAAACAAAACAAACAACAACACAATAGCACCCCCCCCCCCACACACACACAAAACTGAGATTTTCGATTAAAACTGTCCCCAATCGCAAGTCGAACTCATGTCTTCTACGTGCGTTGGCGCAGCGCCTAGCTGCTACAACACGGATGCCGCTACTTGTTCTGTTGTTACGTTCGTTATGAGAAAACCTACCCGGTAATTCAGCAACCCTCTTCTCATTACCAGGGTCTGATTTTTGCTTGAATGACAGACGTCGTTTAATGCACCATAAATGACCGAGTAAAAGCCAACGAAACTATTGACAAAGATTTGAGACACTAATCGGTTGCGAAAACAAATGCTTCCTTAATTCTCACAGCCATCAAACTACCAGAGCATTCCTCTGGGAAAACCTTTTAGACTTTTCCCCATCTGAGAATAGCGTCCTTGTAACAGTGCTTCCATTGCGTCACATTGGGGTGTATTTTCATAAGGAAAGGGACCGTGTGAAGCAATAAAAAAAGGCGCCTGTTGCTTTTTCAGAGGAAGTAGCTAATCTTGCCCCTGGATTGGCGGTTGAATAGCTAGAGCACTTTCCTGCCCTCCACAGGGGTCTGTCTGCCTGGATGGCACTCGAACAGAGGTAGGGCCCAGTGCAAGGCTGCAGCCAAAAATCCCTGTGATTGTAACCTCCTACCGTGGCGAGTTTATAAAAAGTTCCCTTATGTGTCACTAACAAAAGAGTGTTTCAACTATCGGAGTGTCAGTTCTGTAAGCTGCCTGTATTAGTCATGTGCTAATTTTCTGTAATGAATTTTTTTTTAAACCAAGAGGTGATTGGGAGAGAGAAAGAGAAGAAACTAGAGAGAGAGAGAGAGAGAGAGAGAGAGAGAGAGAGAGAGAGAGAGAGAGACAGACAGACATACAGAGACAGAGACAGAGACAGAGACAGACAGACAGACAGACAGACAGCCAGACAGACAGACAGACAGACAGACAGACAGACAGACAGACAGACAGACACCCCCCGAACCTTGAATCATTCTGGAAAAAAAATCCCAGTATAGTTATTGTTTTAGTATTTTAAATTTGGATACTGGCGTGGATCTGCTGGTCGAGCGCAACTATGGCTTGGATTTTGTCCAACAAAAATAGGCAACTTAGAGACTGTGCCGTATAGAGTTCAAGTCATGATCACCTCCTGGCTCGTTGGGCAGGGCAGGGGGTCCTTACACAAGGCCTCTCCTGCTATACTCAAGCACAAGTCTAGTACATTCTGCGGGTTTTCCATATTCTATCCCCCCCCCCCCCACTCTGTGCCTCAAACTTTTTTTTCCTGCTTTTTTATATTCTTCAACGCATTACCTTGAACTCCCAGGGAATTAGTATAAGAACATAAAGGCTTTCACGAAATAAAGTACTCCAGTTCGCTATGGCCTTACCCCAATGCGGAACATTCTTGCAGCATTAAGTCACTGTCAGAAGATAATCAACGCAAACACACACCTACTGTAGTGGAGGAGCAGGTCTGGTGGCACGTTCCCACCTGATGTACTTGAGTCTCAAGGATCCTCAGCAAAACCTAGAACCTAATTGTTACAGCCACAAGTTTCTTTCTATCCGCCTCCGTGTATGTTTAGCAGCTCCAGACAGTCGGTGTGTAGATCTCTTGAACATATAGACTACCGGGAGTTTCCCATGTATATGCCTCAACTTGGAATCATTACTTTGTTCAGACTGCAAACATGCTTACGGCAAAGTCACTCGTCGCATTTACCTATTGTCACACACGTCTAAATAACTCACTTTCGCAACACAATTTTTCCGAGCGGCTTCATGCATGCGACTGGTACAAAAGGGGATATTGTGTAGGGTGACCCTCAAAGCCTACGTGGGACTAGAAAACCCTTTTTTGTATTGAGCCCTCGAAATCAATCAAGGAAAGGGCAATTGGTTAATGAAATTCTCCTCGACCACGCAGCCCTGTACACTAACTATTTGAAAGGGCTCCGTGATTTGATCCCCAACACCAACAAAAGCAAGCCGGCCGTGCATGCGTGGCCTGTATGACCCCACGACTGGTGTTAGGTCAACGGTTTTGTTCGAGGAAATCGCTATAAGTTTTTAGTTACTCTCCACCGTGCCCGGGGGTCTTGAGCCGAAATCCCAACAGCCTCTAATGTGCTTCTACCGGATTACTGCCCCTTTTCCTGAAGGGAAGTGGAAGCGTTGGTATTGTCGTAACAGGAGGTAACAATCTAGTTCTTTGTCACTTGTACATTTTTCATTTATAATTTTATGATTCGAGTATAATAGAGTCACGCATTATGATTTCAACAACATATTAAGCACTGGAAATACTTTTTAAAATGTGTGGTTCACGAGATTAGGACATTTAAGATGTAAATCAGTCTCACTGATTCATGCTTAACATTGAGCAGTTTACCAAATGTTATGGGCCCTGATCTCACAATATCTCACTGCTCACCTCATCTCTCCTTCTCTCTCTCTCATTCTACCTTTCTGTCTGTCATATTGGGAACGAATTCCTTTGATTTTCTGAAGCACATAAGTCTCCTGCCTCAAAATGTTCTACAGTGTACATTCCCCTTGATCATCACAGCTTATTTTAGTAACACACTAATGGATAGATAGATATAGAGCACAGTTAATTATTCATAGAATTGGGGGGGGGGGTTGAGGTTGTCTTATTTAAGACAATCTTCTCAAATTATTCGTCTCTAAAAATCTCATGAGATACCCCACTTGGTCCCCAAAATACTGTTGAA
>NW_004797728.1:224694-225934 GCF_000002075.1 Aplysia californica | reverse complement strand
TCTGTGTGTGTGTGTGTGTGTGTGTGTGTGTGTGTGTGTGTGTATGTGTCCTCTCTATCCTAGTGCCTTCTAAAACTTACATACACTTAAACTAACTCATACAGACACACACATGCATAAACAGAAACAGTACATGTACCCACGTACAGGACCAAAATGAAACGGGGACCAAGAGAACAAATGACCTGTTGCGGAGTAAGTAAGCCTTTAAACCCGTCACCATGCTCGTTTTGATTAATTTCCATTACTGAAGGCTTAGAATGGTCGCTCAATTATCGAATAAAGCCCTTTGACACTTGCTTAACCACGGAGGAAACATAATAGCTTTGAAATTGGGCCCAATGTGTATTCTCCTCGGCTGGAACCTTCCGTTCAACGCAATCATGTCATGTCGTTCCTGCTTCTGACAGTCGTATTTACAGTTGTTGTGCCTTTTTTTTTCTTGTATGCTTTTTTTTTACCACTTCGAAGAAAGAGGTGGGCGGTTGGCGAGTGCTCTGAGATGGTTTGTTTCTTCTTTTTTATCAAACAGTATATCGTCCATATCTCTCATCCTTCTTTTTTGTGTTTGTTACTTTTTTTGTAACACCTCTAATCTTCAGTCCCTTTATGATATAATTGTATTCCAAGTGTCGTAAAACTCTCACTAAAACTGATCAAACGTACTATCAGCACAGCGCGGCGTCTGTTGTGTAGTCGTCAGGCGCTTCGCTGTTTCACACTGGAGACCCGAGTACGATTCCCGTGTGGGGAGAATTTGCATGGAATATCTCAGTCTTTTTGTTTGGATATTGTATCCCCCTCATCAGGCAGTGTCGATGTCCACATCCTAAAATTATCTAATTTTTATCGATAGATGTTGAAGCTCCCACATTTAAAATATCAGCAACCGCCTATTCTGTGAAGGCAATTAATTGAATGTTAAAGGTAAGACAAAGTTCATTTGTTATTTTCCCCTCGCGTAGCATTTTTGCTTTCTCGTCGTACTGCATTTCGATCTAAGTGAATTGACTGTCAGTCATGTTATGTCAGTCATTTTGTGCATTGTTTATGCATGCCTGCACGTTAATCTAAACTGCTACATACTCATATATGCAAACTGGAGACCAAAATTCTCAACAACCACCTGGATCACCCTTGTTCGAATCTCCTTGGGAAATTTCTTGAGTTTGCGTTACTTGGGGAGTTTCATGGCTCACCATTCACTTGGCTTGCTGTTTATATATATATATATATATAT
>NW_004797728.1:223652-224594 GCF_000002075.1 Aplysia californica | reverse complement strand
ATATATATCGGAGTTTAGCATAACGAACAGGCCTATGTGTACAGTAATGGAAGAGGCCTTGAATTTATCATAGAATACAACAGTAGCTGCGCAGACCGGCTGTAAACGAGTATTGGTAAACAGATAAGTGTGATGTTCTACAGTCTCCACATCTCGACTAATTGAGGTATGGGTGCTGTCAATTTTGTTAGGTCAAGTTTCAGTCTAGCCAGAATTGTTCAACGATAACGCTATTAACACCCACGAACCCAAATTAGAGTTTTGCAGTAAGAAAGATTTTGCTAAGTGTTTTAGAGGACTAATTATTTTGCGTGTGGGAGGTTTACATTGTTGTATGTTCTCCTTTTTAAAGTATCTGATATAGCTCTTTAATAGAAGCTTTTACATGCGAAAGGTTCCTACATGGAACATGCAATCTGTCAGCGGAGCATTCAATCTCTTAGCATACTATATGAAGCTCAGTGCCGTTATTTTACGACCAGGGGAGAAGTACTTTACCTTAAACAACGATGTCCAGTTCACTTTTTGTATGCTGTGTGACTTAAATCTGGCAATGGTGAACCTTTCTCGGGCACAACAATCGAAATATTTGACACAGAATGGATGTTGCTCCGTGCAGAGTTTGGCCACAACTAAAGATCGGACGTTTACAAACTGACAAATTTGAAACCAACTTGCCAGTGGTCAGTGATTGTATATTTCTGTCCGTCGGCCAGGCGTCTCGTGTATTAATTAATTGTACAGACCTATAAACTTAATTAGAGTAGGGAATACCCGCTTTCCAAAAGCCAGCATGACTTTTTGGACACGAATTGAAATTCTGACACGCTGGCCGTTTGATGTTGTTCTGTAAATTAATAACATGTAGACCATTGTGCTTACTCCATGACCGTGTGGTTGCTCAAAATCGTCCTGTTTCCAAATGAAATATACTACCCCCCC
>NW_004797728.1:218569-221215 GCF_000002075.1 Aplysia californica | reverse complement strand
AGAGAGAGAGAAAGGGGGGGGGTCACTAAGTTCTCAATACAGGACAGTCTGTTCTGCATAACACTGTTTATGAAAATAGCTACCTTGTGTGGCGTATATTTCGCTCTGTCCTGCTCTCTCTCTCTCTCTCTCTCTCTCTCTCTCTCTCTCTCTCTCTCCCTTCTTTCTTTCTTTGTTGCCACGCCCCTTCTTGCCTCTTTATAATCAGCAAACAGACGAACAAAATTAACACGGCGCCTGTTTTGATTGATTTGAACTCACCTCAAAAGAATAAGCAGTTTTCCCATCAATTGAGATAATTGCAGTATCCATTACAAACTGACACAGGTGTACCATTTCAAAATGTCGCTAGATACCTACTTTAGATACTCGTTTGGAAATATTACTCTGTTTGGAAACCTAGCTCAATTTTCACACTTGCTTCATTTAGAATATATGTGTCTCGACGCGGTGGAATCAGGCGCATGTCTATTTTGGGTATATGGCGTTATTGGTAGCATCATAAAACTTGTTCATTTGTCTTGCTTTCTACGGAAAATATTCAATTATTTTGAGTAGACGTTGATATTTGTTGCAGTTAAAAAGGTGGAGGTCGCTTGGTGTCAGAGTTTAAATTAGCGAGAAAATGGCCGTCAATGTTTGGTGACTTCTAAAGCTTAAATATCTATAGAAATGGCAAATTTACCTTTTTGTGCCCTTGATCAATGTTTTTCAGTAAACTACACTCAGGAATGTATTTTTGAATGAATATAAAAGGTGATGAGCCCCCCCCCCCACATAAAAACCAACAGCAACATTTAATAAAAATTGCCCAACGGGAGAATGTCAGTTTCTCTGAGTTTCTCTGAGTACATTATTTTGACTAGCGCCTGATTTCACCACGATGCCACACACGTACAAGCCTTTTCCAGCCAGTAATTCCCGCCACAATAAAATCCTTCATCAAACAGCTTAGATAATTGAGGTAAGGCATTGTTGTTCCAAAACACGGGCGTGATATTACAGGTGGCTTCCATCACCACTTCCTCCAAAAGCCTCCTTTTGACAACGACCTGGACACACCATGCTCGAGATTAGGGGGAGGAATGCGTGTTCTAATCATACAGATTTTGATGACATGGCCAGAAATGGAAAACAAGCTGACTGTTGTGATAAGACCGATCGTGTACGGCGCGGTATGGGGTATGTAATTCTAACGAGTATGTCAATTCGGGACATGTGCAGTAAACGTTGAGGGGGAAAAATGTAATTAAAAACAAAGGTGTTGTTTCTGTATCACCATCAAGTTGCCATTTTTATTATTTCATTTCAACGCTTTAACGACCGACTGTTTGTTCTTGTTTTGGGCTTGGTTCCCCAGAGAAATGGGGCGGAGAAAAGGGGGGAGGGGGTGGATTTTTTTTAGAGGAGGGCCAGCCAGTGGGTGGAGGGAGGAATCTGTGGATTCAAAGGGTAAAGAGCTAGCGTAGGTTTGGGTGGGAAGGAGGTTAAGTGGACATGAATGAATTTGAGAAAATAACATTTATTTACGTAACTCCTGATTATGGTATGTTCATGCGCATTGCAAAATATTATGATTTTATTTTGAATGATTTGAGGGAGTGGGGGTTCCTGAGAGGTCGTTTTTTATGAGTTCTTTTGGATGGAACTTGGACACAGAAGGCAGGTGTTTACAGAAAGGAATAAAATTAAAGAAAAACAAACTTATAAGTTACCTCAACTCTCACAATACTTTGTGCCACTCATCAGCCCCCACCAACTTTAACTTTAAAACATATTTGTGAGAACATATAATAGGAAAAAACAAACAAAAAACCCAGAACAAACGAAACAAAAAAACAACAAAATAGAGCACAAAAACAACCCGCAATTCAAACAAGACAAACAAACGAACAAAAATACGAACAAACTCATTTATCCACCAAAAGGTATGTAAATAACTCCCCATAAAGGTGTGGGGAAGGTATCTAACGGGCTGATAACAGATCCAAGATTCGTCATAGTTTCAATGTGTGACATGGTGTTTGCATTTCCAGAACTCTTAGAAAGTGTTGGGACAATTTACATGTCAACTTGTTTTATAGCCCTCTCATTCGTTG
Source organism: Aplysia californica (assembly GCF_000002075.1). Classification (NCBI taxonomy): domain Eukaryota; kingdom Metazoa; phylum Mollusca; class Gastropoda; order Aplysiida; family Aplysiidae; genus Aplysia; species Aplysia californica. The sequence continues at coordinate 219,116 of NW_004797728.1, read as the reverse complement.
GGTTTTAGCTTTTGCCTCTTTCTTTTTGTCTCTGTTTTCACTGCTGGTTTTAGGTTGCTGGTCTTTTTTATTTGTTTTGTTTTTGTAAGGGGGTGGGAGGGGGGGGGGGCTGGGAGTGTTGTTGTTAGTTTTGTTTTTTCGTGTTTTTTCTTTACTATGGGAGAGAGGATGCCTTGTGAATTTGTTTACAAAAGAATGACAAGTAAAACCGGGCGAACACAAGTGCTTGTTCTAGGATGTTTGTCAATCGAATAATTAGAATAATAGGCTTTTTCAACAAAAGAAATCGGTACAATTTTCTTTTCAGCACATGTTCTGCTTTGCAGACTTCTTTCGATCTCTGTTTTTATTTTTTTAGTGGGTGGATGGGTGTCTACATTTAATCGATTAGGGATCTCTTTGTCTGTCTGACTAGAATACGGGTCACTTTCAGGTCCTTGGGAAAACTAAGCTAAGTTGCACTATTCTACACGGTTCCTATTACCATTCGTTGTACTGGTGTCCCAGATATGCTCTCCTATCTGTCCATTTATATAATATATATATG
>NW_004797728.1:216462-218279 GCF_000002075.1 Aplysia californica | reverse complement strand
ACACACAAAGACACACGGGCACAAACACTCACACACACTCACAAACATACCGATACACACATACATACACACATTTGCACACACACACATACACACACGCACACACGCACACACACACACACACGCACACACACACACACGCGCGCGCGCACACAAACACACACGGGCACAAACACACACACACACGCACGCACGCACGCACGCACGCACACCCACACACACACACATTCTCTCTCACACACACACTCACACACACACACACACTCACACACACACACTCACACACACTCACACACACACTCACACACACACACACACACACACACACACCAGTCGGAGTGCTAATGTATCAGTTTGTCCCCTCACCCCAGGCTTCAAGAGTTCCCCCAGATATGCCCTCTGTTTTCCACCCCTCTTCCTGCTTGGTCTAAACAGAGTCCTTGAAGTCAACGTAAGCCATTCTGTCTGCTGGTAGAGGTGACGAGAGGGGATGGGAGGTGGGCGGAGGAGGAGGGAGACAAAGAGGGGGTGGGAGAGATAGAGAGATAGAGAGAAAGAGAGAGAGAAAGAGAGAGAGGTGAGACAGATAGAGAGAGAGAGAGATGGGTGAGAGAGATAGAGAAAGAGAGAGAGATAGAGAGATAGAGAAAGGAATACAAAAAGGAAGAGCGAGAGAGAGAGAGAAAGAAACAAGGGGGGGGGGAGGGAGAGTTAAGTAAAAAAATGAGGGGAAGGATTTGAGGGAAGAGGGAAGACTGACAAATGGATTGGACGGTTTAATAGTCATCACCGAGTGTCTCTAAGTGCACTACGACAAGTCAGTTGGTTAACTGTTTTCTGGGTTGGTTGTGGACAGTGAAATAAAGACAAGCAAGGGTCTAACGGACTCTCGTCTGTGTGGTTCACTTGTCTTTTTGTTTTTCGTTATTCTCAACTTAATGTCAAACAAACGTCGGTGACACGGCATTTATGTGGGTGGTCACTGGGATGTGTCCTTGAGCAAGACACGATAACCTTAGCTTTAAAAAAAAGATTTAAAAAAAAAACAACAACCCCGGGCACTGCGCTGTCGCGACCAGCAATAGCGTGTTTCTAGCGTATCTGTATGTTGCAGTATCTACTATGTATCTAAAAGTGTGTTGTATTTATTGTTATTTATGTAGCGGATGTACGTCCGTATATTAGTTATATTTTGCGCCATTGTAAACCAAATTCACCCACGTATCTTTTCTTTTGTTTCGTTTTAATCTGTTCTTATAACTAACCTTCTAACCTGGGTTTAAAGTTAAGGTTGGCAGGTCCCTAAGAAAACTCACATAAATTCAAGGCGAATCTATTGACTGACCAGTTTGCCGCTAACTCACCACCCCCTCCCCCCCTCCTTTCCCGTCCCTTAAATTCATTCTCTTATATCTTTCAGAGACATACCATGGCCATTCACAAATACAGTCGAATAAAGTAAACAAAAATGATTCGACAGTAAAGTTTACAAAAAGAAAATGCTAGAACATACGAAGCGTGGATAAGGACTTAACAGGTTTAATGTGCTACTCTTGAATAGCTTGAAACACAGCCTGGAGGGTGGAGGTAACATTATGAGGGAAAATAAAACCACGGGTTGAGGAGGAAAGAGGTGTTAAAGTGGACTTGAAGTGGTTTGTTTCAGTTCCACCTTGAGGAGGAAGTATGGGGCTGTGGAAAAGAGGGGTGGGGGTGGTTGTGGGGGATGGGGGGAGGTGGGTGTTCCGACGTGGGATAGAGGGATAGAAATGAAACATTGCAGGGGTAGTAGTTAAGGAATAGAAGAAGAGGGTGGG